>NC_137029.1:21769403-21771903 GCF_032717465.1 Coenobita brevimanus | reverse complement strand
CACGATCCATTGCAGCCTCCCTGTTCAGTCCCTTAACCCTAAGGTCACACTTAATGACCTCGTCCCATGTTTTTCTCGGTCTACCCCTCATAACCCCACCCCCAATATTAACACATCTCACCTTCCTCACCCAATTATCATCCCCCATCCTCTCCACATGTCCAAACCACCTCAATCTACATCTCCTCATCACAACACCAATACACCCCAGTCCCATCCTACCTCTCAACTCTTCCATTGTAAACCCAGCTCCTCCAGGCCTTGGACGCAGGGACGCACTGCACATCCACCTAATCATTGTCATTTCTGTACGTCTGAGCCGGCGAATATCTTCTTCCTTCACTGCCCAGGTCTCACTGCCATACAGCATTACACTCCTAACACTTGCTGCATACAAAGACCCCTTAGCACGTAGGGAGAGCCCTCTCAATGTCAGGAGAGGCAAGAGCTCTCTGAACTTCTTCCAACCACTTCTCACCCTAGCCACAGGGGTAGTTCCAGCCCCACCTTCAGCACACAGCATGTCTCCCAAATAACAAAACTCTTCCACACACTCAAGAGATTCACCAGCAAGTTCAATCCTTTCAAGTCTGACAATCTCCACCTGCTCACCCCGGCACGCCGTACACATAAAATCAGCATTATCTCGCAGTCTACCTCTGATACCACTACATCTCTTATGCACCCATTTATCACACACACCGCACAAGATGGAATTACTTCCCACGCCCTTGTGGCAAACTGCACATGGCCACTCTCCCTCATCTTTGACAGTACCGCCACCAACCCTAGATATCATCACGTTTGTTTTATCTGCATTTACCCTTAAACCCTTTTGCCCCATACCATCTCTCCACTTCCTAAACCTTTCCTCCACCTCCCTTTCATTCTCTGCAATCAACATCAAATCATCAGCATACAACAACTCCCACGGGAGTCCGTTTCTAAAGTCACGTGAAAGGGCTTTAAGTACCATGATAAACAACATGGGACTCAAGACTGACCCTTGATGCACCCCAACATTCACGGAAAACTCATCACTCAAATCTCCATTCACTCTCACCTGGGTGTGAGCACCCACATACATGGCCATAACCACCCTAACAAGCCACTCCTCCAAGCCAAGCTTTCTCATTGCCCACTTCACAACCTCTCCAGGGACTCTGTCAAAGGCCTTTTCCAAATCAACAAAAACAAAATAAAGGTCCCTTCTCCTACCAATATATTTTTCCTGAATCTGTCGAACAATGAATATGGCATCAGTGGTCCCCCTACGTGGCATAAACCCAAACTGCATCTCATCAATATTCACTCTTTCTCTAATCATATCTTCTAAAACTCTCTCCATTACCTTCATTATCTGATCTAAAAGCTTTATACCTCTATAATTTCCTCTTTCCAGGGCATCACCCTTCCCTTTATACACATTTACAATTACACTCTTCAGCCAATCATCTGGGACAACACACTCATAAATAATCCTATTTATCAGGTCAGTGACTAAAATCACCCCTATATCGCCTGAGGCCTTCAACATTTCGGCAGTCAGCCCAGACACACCTGCTGCCTTCCCCACCCTCATCCTGCCTATTGCCTCACTCACAGTAGCAGTATCAATCAAAGGCCAAGGGCCAGACACTGGATCTGCTGGCTCCAAACCTTCCCTGTCCCAGTCAGACTCATTCAACAACTGGTTGTAATGCATCTTTAATATCCTCACTGTTCACCACTACCCTTCCTTCATCATTCTTCACACACTGCTCACCTATAATATCCCGATTATCCCTCTTCACCTGACCTGCCACCCTAACTATATTTTTCCTTTCCCCATGATTTAGGTTATCAAGTAATTGTCTCTGTGACTCAGACTTTGCCCTGTATACCTCTCTTCTAGCCCTACGCTTGGCAGCCAAATATTCCACATTGCTACCACCCTTCTTCCATTCCCGGAAAAGCCTTCTTTTCTCCTCGATTGCAGCTTCTACACCCTCATCCCACCACCAAGTTAATTTATGTCTTGGTGGTCCTCTTGTCCAGCCGCATGTTACATCAGTAACTCTCAAGAAATTGTTCTTGAGGGCTCTGTACTGTTCATTAACGCCTCTGTCTACAGCTCCCTGTTCAGCCACCACTCTCCTCAACTTGCTATAGAAGGCATCCCTTACTACTTGGTTTTTCAGCTTCCATATTTTCCTCCTAGGTACATAAGTCCTCTTTTTCATCACTTGTTCTTTAAGCACGATATCACAAATCAACAGTTTGTGCTGCTGCACACACTCCTCACTTCCTATAACTTTAACATCCCTCACTAACCTCCTATCGGCCCTCCTAACCAGAAAATAATCTATCTGACTGCTATTTCCCCCAGACTCATACATAATTAACCTACTGTCTCTTTTCCTAAAATATGTGTTGCACACAGTCATGTCCGTTGCCTCCCCAAACTCGAGTATCCTTTCCCCTTCTGCATTCCTTAGACCATACGCACATCCCCCATGCA
>NC_137029.1:21716903-21764403 GCF_032717465.1 Coenobita brevimanus | reverse complement strand
CTATAAAAACTGTACGTGATACCTGCCCCATTCCACACTATGGTTCATGGCGTCCACAATGCTAACTAGTTCTATATATTCACCAAGCCAGCCACAATATCTTTCACACAAAAAACAGCTTAGGCATTGGCTTCATTATATACGGTACATATTTGTATTCACGCCATAGGGCCTTGAGGAGGGTGAGAGGCAAAACCCCGCCACAGTGAACACACATCGCCAGTAAGCCTAACACCTGATAACGGACACAATTCCTTCTCGTGACATATATCTATGTTCCATCGACAATATCACATCCAAATATGCTCAAAAATATTGCATTATCACACTGAGTCCATTGGGGCTTTGGCTTGGGCAGGAGGAGGAGCATTAGTAGGAGTTTAAAAGGACAGTACACGCAACGCAACCTCACCGCCTGGCTGCTTGGAAGAGACTGAGGTTTCTCAGTCTGTGTTGGGCCCCGTCAGGCAGCTCAGTGTTGCCAATGCTTTACCACTGGAAAGTGCTACCATTGCTAAGACGCTTCAAAATTTGACGCAAATCCGCCAGAAACTTAATTTTTGGCGAATTTTTGGTGCTTATAAACGCGATTCGTGTGACTGAGCAAATTGAGAAAATCCACATGAAATGCGATTCGCGTGACTGTGCCTGAGAGGGTTAAGATGAGAGTGACCAGCCTCACTCATCCCTGAGTTGCTTTACGTGAGCAATAAACCCCAACCATCCCTTGGATATAAACCTTCACCGGCTCAATCCACTTGGAGTGCCATAATTACTCACTAAACCACCAGGCACCAAAATTTGGTTATATGGTTACCACCCAGCATAGTAAATGGTTTCCTGGTGTACAGGAAACCATTTGGCATGTTACTCAGTGTAGAGTCACCCACAGGCAGAAGGAATGAAGGAAAGAAAAACAGGAGAGGGAGTGTAAAGTCACCAATAAGCAGAAGAACGAGGAAACAATGAAGGAAAGAAAGACAGAAGAGGATGGAAGGAAAGAAGGTTGGAGGAGAGGAAAGGGCAGACACCTGAGAGCAGCACTACATCGAGTAAGTGTATGGTAAGCGCCCCCACCTACTTATATAATTATCTATCTATCTATCTATCTATCTATAGCCCGATGCCCTAATCCCGCAAAGGGTGGCCGCAGACAAAACGCCTCCTAGTCGCTCTGTCACCCACCATTTGACTACCCTCCCCCCAACTCACCCCCCCCTCCCTCATATACCTCTCAACTCCATCCCTTCACCTCATCCTCGGTCTACCTCTCCCTCTCCCTCCCTCCACCTCACCTACATACACCCTCTTAGTCAGTCTTTCATTCTCCAGTATATATATATATATATATATATATATATATACACAGTGGTGGGCAGCGCAAACGAAGAAGGACCTTGTGCAAGCACAATGCACAATCCACAGTTCACTATCTTGCGCAAGTGCAAGTGCGCAATCTACAGTTCACTATCTTGCGCAAGTGCGCAATCTGACAAATATTTAGCTTGTGCAATGTCGCAAAGCACAAGCGCAAACCATTTGCATATATTTGTGGGAATTACTGTGAAATATTGAGATATTTTAATAAAATAGGATACTTACTTTATTTTATAATTATTCTATTTATTCATTGCCAGACGCCTTAATCCCGTAAGGGGTGGCCACTGGCCACAAACAAGCAACAAATCGCCTGCATGTCATCCTGTCCCCTACCATTCCACTGCCCTGCTCCTAGCTCACACCCCTCTCTCTCATATACCTCTCTACTCCATCCTTCCATCTCATCCTTGACATCCCCCTCCCTCTCCCCCCCTCCACCTCACTCACATACACTCTCCTCGTTAATTTCTCACTCTCCATATGACCAAACCACCTCATTATGTTTCTCCTAACGCTTCCTGTCACATCCACACCCACACCACAACGATCCCACACTTCCCCATTTGTCAGTCTGTCTCTCCATGTAACTCCACATGCTCCTTTCAAATAACTTATTTATATCCACAGCTCTCACTCTTGATTTCTGCCCCTCCAACAAGGTCAAAGCTTCACATCCACACATTAGAGCTGGTATCACAATACTGTCATGTAGTAACTTTTTCATTCATGGAAGTTTAAACAGAGAAGTGAGCGGGCTGCAAAGTGGAGAGACAGGGAAACAAAGGCTGAATGTAGCCAGTTTTATTTTTATCTGCATTTTCACAAGATGTTTATTAAATAATTCAGTATAGATATAAAATAGCATGTGTAATTCCTTACAAAAATCATTAAAACATATTACAGTAGAACCTCTCTCATTCGGACTATATGAGGGGAAGGGTTGTCAGAATTAGCAGATTGCCCGGACCATCAGGGTAATCTCCAGTTCGTACCAAAAACTATCTACATATGATATGTTTGTTAATTATTAACATATGTGGCATATGTCAACCCTACATAACTGAAAAAGATGAAAGGATACTAAAATAACCAAACTAATCATGTACGATAGTTTTGTATTGCATAATTTACAGGTAAGGCCATGACAAGAAACCAGCCTACATTATAAGTTGTAGTAAGTGACTAAGGCCTGTGTAGGCAAAAAAATAAATTAATTAATTAACTATAATATTTGGAATAAAAATAAAACTTATGTAGGCCAAAATTACATTGTCATCTTTGGCATATTGATAATGCCCATATGGGCAAGAAGCTAATGTTTGATGTACAAGTCTATCTATCTATCTATTGCCAGACGCCTCAATCCCGTTTGGGGTGGCCACAAACAAATCGCCTCCAAGTCGCCCTGTCCCCTGCCATTTCACTGCCCTGCTTCCAACTCACACCCCCCTCTGTCATATACCTCTCCACCCCATCCCTCCATCTCATCCTCGGCCTCCCCCTCCCTCTTCCTCCCTCCACCTCACTCACATACACTCTCTTTGTCAGTCTTTCACCCTCCATCCTCTCCACATGGCCAAACCACCTCAGTGTGTTCCTCATAATGCATCCTATCACATCCACATCCACAAGTAAAGCACATTTAAGTACGGTACAAAAAATAACCTACAGTAATCATTAAACACTGCAGAATATTCTGACCCGTTTTTGTGTAAGCAAATTCCTCCTTTTAACACCTTTATTCATTGCAGAAGCTACACTTGCATTAAGGGGCATGGTAAGGATGATTAACTTTTGAAATACAGCATAAAAATATAAATGGTTGGTGAACTAGTTGATGGAATGAATGCTAGCATGTGTTTAAACAGGTACCCATGTTGCGACCTAGCGTGATCCGAGACTAAACGAATGACGATCGCTTTCCCCGCCGATACTGAAAATGACTTTAGAATTACTTACAACATATTTTTGGAGCTTATTATTTTTAAATTTTGTCCGAATTAACAGAAATCCGGATCAAAGGGGTCCGGACCAAAGAGGTTCTACTGTATTTAAATCAAATATTCACAGTCTGATAAATTATTAGGCTGAGGATATTTGATTTTAAAAATGTTTTAATGATTTTTGTACGGAACTGCATATGCTACTCTTAATAAATAATGTATTTTTAATTTATTATTATTTACTAATAATAATAATTTTAAAAATATTCAAATACATTATCTCTGTTGAAGCATTTTAAGAAATGGTTCTACCCTCCGTCCCTCCCGCCTCCCCTCAGCAATCCAGAACCCTCATGACCTGTCCGAACCTCCCCCATCCCTTGTCCAGGCATACGTGAAGTTTCCAAGACCATGTGTATCCACAGGACAGGTGCTCAAGTGCAAATACAATTGTCAAGCACAAGTAAATTTGTGCTTGCGCACCTGCCTTTTCATATGCACAAGTGCAATATTGCGCATGGTCTTGTGCAGTGCACAAACAATATTCACCAGAGCGCAATGGTGCACAATTGCGCTTTGCGCAAGTGTTTACGCACCTGCCCAGCACTGTATACATATATATATATATATATATATATATATATATATATTTATGCGAGGAAGAAAGAACCAAAGGCCATGAGCCCGCAATAACAGTTCCCTCCAAGAGAAAAACAAAATACAATAGAGAGCCAAATTCAAGATCCGATCATTTCGAGATGCCTGGACACACTGTGTTTGAAAGACTGGAGATCATAGGCAGCAGGAAATACAGACAGAGGGAGACAGTTCCAGAGTTGACCTGTTGCATAGATGAAAGACTGGGAGTAGCAGTTAACTCTTGCATTAGAGAGTTGGACAGAAAAGGGATGAGAGTTTGCTGCTAGATGGGTGCTACGCGCCCGTCGTAGAGGTGGAGGAATGCATGCAGACAGTTCAGAGGAGCAGTGACAATTATAGTAGTGATAGAAAAGAGATAAAGATGCAACAGTGCGGCGAAGAGACTTTATATATATATATATATATATATATATAAAGTCTGAACGCCCAATATCCGAACATCCCCACTAACCGGACATAATCGTCCCGGGATCCAATATTCCCAAAATGGTCAAAAAAAAAAAAAAAAAAAAAAAAAAAAAAAAAAACCCGCCCGTAATTTGAATTGCGCGCATGGCGCGGGACAGCTTTGTTGTGGCTCGTCATTCCTCCGACGTCCGATAGAGTGCCGCTGCATCCTCCCCACTTTCCGCCTGTCTCGTCGCGAGTGCATGCTCGTCGTCATGGCTGCCCAGGTGCTCGCTTTTGTGGTGGTGCCTTACCTGCTGCAGGCACTCCTGCTGCTCTCGTGCCTCTCCTTCGTGTGTGTGATGATGGCCCCGCCACCTGAGAAGAGGAAGAGAGTGGTGTTGACTCTGGAGAAGAAACGGGAGATATTGGAGAAAGTAGATGCGGGGTGGTCTTCTTCCCGCATCCTCCGCGAGTTCAACCTGGCCCGATCTACTTTGTTCGATATCAAGAGGTCCCGAGACAAACTCATGCAGTACACGGCTGACTTCTCGTCGAGAAGCAAACGCAACGTGGAGAGGAAGGTGATGGTTACTCCCAAGTTTGCCGAAGTCCGACCGCTCCACGTTGATTTGGTATCAACAACAACGTGCTGCTGGTGCGATGGTACGTGGTACGGAGCTGAAGGCTGCTGCTGAGGAGTTCGCCAGGCTTCACGACACCCTAGACTTCAAGGCATCCTTGGGTTGGCTCTTCGCGTGAAAGTTACGGCATGGCCTTACCAACCGTAAAGCTCATGGCGAAGCTTTGGACGCTAACGAGGATCGAGTAGAGGAGTCTTGGCACAAGGTGAAGGGCTTGATCGACAGGGAGGGCCTCACTCTCGGTCAAGTCTACAATGCTGACAAAACTGGTTTATTCTATTGCTCTTTGCCAATGAACACTCTAGCCGAGGAGATGGAGAAGCATGTACCTGGCCGCAAGCTCTCCAAGCAACGGATATCTGCTCTGTGTTGTGCCAATGCTAACGGCATGCACCGGCTTAAGCCCGTTATTGTTGGCCGTGCAAAGCAGCCTCGGTGTCTTCGTGGGGTGATGGATGTCCTTCCTGTCATCTGGTACCATTCTTTGAAGGCATGGTTTACAGCCCAGATCTTCATAGACTCGTTCCACCGCCCCTTCGTCTAGGAGGTCATACATTACCAGACAAAGACACTGGGAATCCTGCGCGACCAGGTAAAGGCCCTCCTTCTCCTCAACAATGCACCTACCCACCTGTGCGACAAGGACTTGGTGGCTGAGAATGGCCGGATTAGGTGCATGTTTCTGCCACCTAATACGACTGCTCTCGTCCAACCAATGGACCAAGGAGTGATCGTGGCAACAAAGCGCCTATACCGAAGGAAGTTCCTGGATGAGTTGATGGTTGTTCTCGAGGACGAGGACGAGCGCAGGGAGGGACGGGACATGTGAGGCCAGCGGACTTTGGAAAACCTTCGCTGCTACAACATCAAGTCTGCAATGTACAACTGGGCCAGTGCATGGAAGGAAGTCCCTGTCAAGACTCTAGAAAATGGTTGGTCTCGTCTGCTTCTCGGAACGGATGTGGAGTACGATTTTCTAGGTTTTGACGTGGATGACTTCCATGCACGTCTACGTACGCATGGCAATGATGTTGATGTGGACAATGTGCGTGAGTGGTTGGATGACGATGAGGGCGATCCTGGGTATCAGACATTGTCTGATATCGAGATCGCATCTTCAGTTGCAGGTGTCGGTACCCAGCTTGAAGATTCCGACGAGGACGACGATGATGATGCGTACTCCTCTCAGCAGGACACTACTCCAGCCATCCCCAAGCTGACCGCACTCCAGGAATGCCTAGAGTTCATTCTCAACTACCTGGAACACCGGGACTGCGACAGGGAGATGGAGCCCTTGGGACTTGTGGAGGAAGTACGTGCTTTCAGGCAGTGCATCATCAATCATCAGAATCGTCGTTCCTTGCGTCAATCAACGATTGACAGTTTTTTCAGGCCCGTGACCCCCGTTGTGCCCAGCCCTGGCTCCACTCCGTTGCCTCCCCAAGACAGGCCCTCATGCTCCGAGCCACAGCCCAGCACATCAGCCACGGTGGAGTCACCGCTCGATGTGAGTTTGCGTCTGTCTTCAGAGTCGTCTGCAGTGGGTACGCCATCACCACGACCCAGCGACGCACCCCTAGGTCGCCTGCCAGTGATACTCTCGGACTCTGACAGTGAATAAACAGCAAGAACTTCTTTATTAGACCACACGGGAATTTACAGTGTTGTGCAGTGAAAAAAACGGTGTGTTGTGTTATGGATTTACAGTTGTGAGTGAGAAGACAATTTTGGAACAAAATTTAACGTAAATAGACTTGTTTGTTTTTGCTTTAGAAAATGGTTAGAAGAGTGGGAAAAGTTAAAGTGCAGAGTGCAACACCTAGTAAGTTACAGTGGAGCATAAGTTAGACAAGAGTGCACACTGTTAAGAGAACGGACTTCTGAGTGCGATTGACTAAGTTCAGTGCAAGACTTCATGAACAGTGTACTGCAAGTGCTTCAGGAAATCCTTCTTACTGTCAGAGTCCAAGAGGAGGCGGTTATTCATCGAGATGGCCATGGACTTGCTGTAAGTAGGCAGAATGTTTCATTCTGTACTTTTTTCCATACTATACATACCTGATAGGAAGCGTTATGAGGAACACACTGAGGTGGTTTGGCCATGTGGAGAGGATGGAGGGTGAAAGACTGACGAAGAGAGTGTATGTGAGTGAGGTGGAGGGGGGAAGAGGGAGGGGGAGGCCGAGGATGAGATGGAGGGATGGGGTGGAGAGGTATATGAGAGAGGGGGGTGTGAGTTGGGAGCAGGGTAGTGAAATGGCGGGGGACAGGGCGACTTGGAGGCGATTTGTTTGAGGCCACCCCAAACGAGATTGGGGCGTCTGGCAGTAGATAGATAGATAGATAGACTTACCTCAAAAACCTCATTTCACTCTTTAATGTCCTTTATTGGTGTGAATAGGGTGTTAGGATCTATGCATGTGCAGTAGGAAGGTGTTTTTCTGCGTTAGGCTGGGTTAGGGTCCATAAGTACCAGTCCAGGAGCCAGGGACTTGTAAGTACCCAGAATGTTGAATATTGTATGAACCTACCTCAAAAACCTCATTTTATGCTTCTTTTGCATTTATTTCAGTCTTTTATGTGCCTTATTGGTGTGATTTGGGTCTTAAATAGGTGCTATGCATGTCCAGAGGGAGTTGTATAGGTGTTTTTCTGAGTTAGGGTCCATAAGTACAAGTCCAGGAGGCTGGTGCCCACTATCCGGACAGGACTACTTTCCGGACATGCCTTTGGCTCTATTACGTCGGATAGTGGAGGGATTACTGTATATATACAATATATACAATATATATATATATATATATATATTTATACATATATATATATTGTATACACTTAATCCTTGTAAATCGCGTGTTGATAAATCACGGTTAAGTGGCTGTCAGACTGCCGGCAACCTTAAATCACTATTAAGTCACGAAAATCGCGGGCCTAGGCACCCAAGTGGGCCTTTTCCGAGGAGAATCGTAAATTGCGGCATTCAAATTGAAAATCGCGACCCAACAACCAATCACCATGCGTCCCTGGTGGCAAGTGTGCATACTATTCCCGCCACGTTGTTGTTGTTCTTCTCGTCAGTCTGCACACTACAGACCGTCGCCGTGGAGTATGAGAGCTACCTGCCTTTATTTGTGCAACTTCCCCCCTGCCTCCTACCTACCATGGCCCCTCCAGACCTCCCCATGAAGCAATCTAAGCAGTATGGTGTCAAGAAGCTGCCGCCGTTGTCGTACGGTCAATGTTTGGAGCTCATTCGTCGTGTTGAGAAGGGAGAGATGTTTTCAAGGCTGGTGAAAAAGTTAGGGAAGAACAAGTCGACCATAAGGGCGATCTACAAAAACAGGGAGAAAGTGAAGAAGTGCGTCAAAGCTTACGGGACTGGGCTCATTAATGGCTGCTTACGGTGCAGAGACAAGGCAGTAATTTGGACAGAAAGATGTCTGGAGATGTTCGTCCTGAGGCAGGCAAGGAAGAATATTCCGGTCGACGACTTAGTCATCAGGGAGAAGGCTAAGAGTTTTCACAAATTGGCAAGTCAGCGGCCCCTTATCAACCCCTCAAAGCCCTTCCATGTTAGCCATGGGTGGTTGGCTAACTTTCTGACAAGGAAGTGCCTGAAGAATGTACACACGACTGGAGAGAGGGCGTCTGCTGACGTGGCCGCGGTAGAGGATTTTCCAACCGTCCTCCAGGCAGTGTTGGAGGAGGGGGGGTTATACAGCAGAAACTGTTTTCAACATGGATGAGACTGGACTTCAGTGGAAAAAGCTGCTTGGCACCACATACATCCCACGTCAACACTGAAAGGCCCGGGGAAGGAAGCTCGACAAGGGGCGCTACACAGTCATTTTTTGCACCAATGCCAAGGGAACATTCAAGATGAAGCCTTTTGTAATTAATAAGACAAGAAAACCCTGCGCCTTCTGCAACCTCGAAGACATGGATCAGTCAGGGGTGTATTGTCATCAGCAGGCTAAGTCATGGGCTACTCCAGGCTTAGTCATGGACTGGTTTGACAGATTCTTTGAGGATGTGAAGGCTCATTGCAAGCGTGTTAAAGTGCCATTCAAAGCGTTGCTGCTCATGGACAATGCTCCCGCTCACCCAGAAGCCCTAACCTCACATCACCCCAACGTCAAAGTAATGTTCCTCCCACCCAACACCACTCCTCTTCTCCAGCCACTTGACCATGAAATAATAGCAAATACGAAGCTGTTTTGCACCCAGTTATTTTATCACCAGTTTACCTCGGCTGTCATCGACGATGCACCGGAGTGGCAGCTGCTGAGAGAGATCACGGCAGACGGCAGCGACAGTGAGACAGAGGTGGATGTTGTTGAGCCTGACCCCGGAGAAAGTCGGGAGGTGTTGTCTGTGTACCAGTTCTGGAGGAAATTTAACATCAAGGACTCTGTCGACGCACTACTAGAGGCTTGGGGCAAGTTTAATATTGCAACGATTGCATGTGCCTGGCGCTTTCTCCTGCCTAACCTCACGAGTGACGACGCGCCAACTCAGAGTGTAGAAGACAATGTACAGGCTGTTGTTCAACTGGCTTGGAATCTGCCAGGCTGTGGTGAAATGTCGGCTAGTGACATAATGGACGTGATTACTGATAATGTTGATGATGCTGAGGCTGTCGTGGAGGCTGTTATACAAGACGACGAGCACTTGGAAAGGCAGACCTACCATGAAGTGAATGGACAGGAACATGGCGAGCCTTCTATGAAGGAGCTCAGTGATTTGCTTGTTTGCATAGACTTGGCCAAGGAGATTGTGAAATCCATTGAACGTGATGAGGAAAGGTGTAGTGAGAGTATTGGTTACCTAGAAAAAGCTGTGCGTTTTTACAAGGACTTGCATAATCGCAGAGTTAATGAGAAACATCAGGAACTCATTACCCACTATTTTGCCCGGGCAAGGCAAGAAGCTGAGCCTTAACCACAGCCTGGCCCATCACACACTGAGGACATGGATGACGTAGCATCTGTCATCTCAGAGGCTGACTTTGAGGGCTTCTTGAGGGAGGCAGAGGAGCTAGAGAAGGGACAACAGCATGAGGGAGCACCCCCACCTCATGCTGAGAGGTTTTAAGTTCTTCCCAACACCATCCCACTCCATGCACTTATGCAATATCGTCATAGGATTAAGGTGAGATCCCTTAACATTGCTTATTTCTATTAAGTACATGGATTGAATATTCCTAAATTTGTATGTTTGTGATTGATGGTGCCTAGATAGGTGTAGGTAGGGTGCTGTGGAGGGTGTTTGGCCAAAGTCCAGACCCAAATTCATTTTTCACATAAAAGTTATTATTCATAAATCACAGAATTTGTAAATCACGGCAATGGTCCAGACCCAAATTGCTGCGATTTACGAGGATTGAGTGTATATATATACATATATATATATATATATATAGTAATCACTCTAATATCCGGACGCCCAATAACCGAACATCCCCACTACCCGGACCTAATCGTCCTGGGATCCAACATTCCCAAAATGGTCCGGAAACCCCCCCACCCCCACCCCCACCCCACAAAAAAAAAAAAAAAAAAAAAAAAAGATATTTTCCCGTCCGTAATTTGAACTTGCCACGCGCACCGCGGGAGAGCATTGTTTTGGTGCGTCATTCCTCTGACGTCCGATAGAGTGCCGCTGCATCCTACCCACTTCCCGCCTGTCTCTCACCGCGAGTGTACGCTCCTCGTAATGGCTGCCCACGTGATCGCTTTTGTGGTGGTGCCCTACCTGCAGCAGGGCCTCCTGCTGCTCTCGGGCCTCCTCTTAGTGTGTGTGATGATGGCCCCGCCACCTGAGAAAAGGAAGAGAGTGGTGTTGACTCTGGAAAAGAAGAGGGAGATATTGGAGAAAGTGGATGCGGGTTGGTCTTCTTCCCGCATTCTTTGCGAGTACAACCTGGCCCGGTCTACTTTGTTCAATATCAAGCGGTCCCGGGACAAACTCATGCAGTACATGGCTAACTTCTCGTCGAGAAGCAAACGCAACGTGGAAAGGAAGGTTATGTTTACCCCCAAGTTTGCAGAAATCGACCGATCCACGTTGATTTGGTATCGACAGCAACGTGCTGCTGGTGTGATGGTACGTGGAACGGAGCTGAAGGCTGCTGCTGAGAAGTTCGCCAGGCTTCACGACGCCCTAGACTTCAAGGCATCCGAGGGTTGGCTCTTCGTGTTCAAGTTGCGACATGGCCTTACCAACCGTAAAGCACATGGCAAAGCATTGGACGCTAACGAGGATGGAGTTGACGAGTTTCGGCACAAGGTGAAGGGCTTGATCGACAGGGAGGGCCTAACTCTTGGTGAAGTCTACAACGCTGACGAAACTGGCCTATTCTATCACTTTCTGCCAACAAACACTCTAGCCGAGGAGACGGAGAAGCGTGTACCTGGCCGCAAGCTTTCCAAGGAATGGATATCTGCTTTGTGTTGTGCCAGGGCTAACGCCATGCACCGGCTTAAGCCCGTTGTTGTTGGCCGTGCAAAGCAGCCTCGGTGCCTTCGTGGGGTGATGGATGTCCCTCCTGTCATCTGGTACCATTCTTTGAAGGCATGGTTCACAGCTGTGATCTTCAAAGACTGGTTTCACCGTCACTTCGTCAAGGAGGTCACCCATTACCAGACGAAGACACTGGGAATCCCTCGCGACCAGGTAAAGGCTCTCCTTCTACTTGACAATGCACCTGCCCACCCGTGCGACAAGGACTTAGTTGCTGAAAATGGCCGTATTAGGTGCATGTTTCTGCCACCTAATACGATTGCTCTCATTCAACCAATGGACCAAGGAGTGATCGTGGCAACAAAGCGCCTATACTGTCGGAAGTTCCTGGACGAGGTGATGGTTGTTCTCGAGGACGAGGACGAGCGCAGGGAGGGACAGGACACACGAGGCAAGAGGACTTTGGAAAACCTTCGCCGCTACAACATCAAGTCTGCGCTGTACAACTGGGCTAGTGCATGGAAAGAAGTCCCTGTGAAAACTCTTGAAAATGGTTGGTCTCGTCTGCTTCTCGTAACGGATGTGGAGTACAATTTTCTGGCTTTGACGTGGATGACTTCCATGCACGGTAACGTATGCACGGCGACGATGTAGATGTGGACGATGTTCGTGAGTGGTTGGACGACGACGAGGGCGATCCTGGGTATCAGACATTGTCTGATATCGAGATCGCGTCTTCGGTTGCTGGTGTCAGTACCGAACTTGAAGATTCCGACGAGGAAGGCGACGATGATGCGGACTCCTCTCAGAAGGACACTACTCCAGCCATCCCCAAGCTGAGTGCACTCTGGGAACATCTAGAGTTCGTCCTAGACTACCTGGAACACCCGGACTGCGACAGGGAGATGGGGCCCTTGGGACTCATGGAGGAAGTGCGTGCTTTCAGGCAGCGCATCATCAATCGTCAGAATCTTCGTTCCTTGCGTCAATCAACCATTGACAGATTTTTCAGGCCCGTGACCCCCGCTGTGCCCAGCCCTGGCTCCACTCCGTTGCCTCCCCAAGACAGGCCCTCATGCTCCAAGCCACAGCCCAGCACATCAGCCACGGTGGAGTCACTGCTCGACGTGAGTTTGCGGCTTTCTTCAGAGTCCTCTGCAGTGGGTACGCCATCACCACGACCCAGCGATGCACCCCTAGGTGACCTGCCAGTGATACTCTCGGACTCTGACAGTGAATAAACAGCAAGAACTTCTCCACTAGACCACACGGGAATTTTGAGTGTTGTGCAGTGAAAAAAACGGTGTGTTGTGTTAAGGATTTAAGGTTGTGAGGGAAAAGACTCAATAGAAAAGAAATTTAACGTAAATAGACTTGTTTGTTTTGGCTTTGGAAAATTTAAAAAAATTGGGAAAAGTTAAAGTGCAACACCAAGTTACAATGGAGCATTATTTGGACAAAAGTGAACACTGTGAAGAGAACGGACTTCTGTGTGTTATTGACTAAGTTCAGTGCAAGACTTCAGAAAGAGTGTACTGCAAGTGCTTCAGGAAATCGTTCTTACTGTCAGAGTCCGAGAGGAGGCGGTTATTCATCGAGTTGGCCAGGGACTTGCTGTAAGTAGCCAGAATGTTTCATACTGTACTTTTTTCCCTACTATACTTACCTCATTTCACTCTTTAATGTCCTTTATTGGTGTGAATAGGGTGTTAGTAGCTATGCATGTGCAGAAGGAATGTGTTTTTCTGAGTTAGGCTAGGTTAGGGTCCATAAGTACCAGAATGTTTATTAATGTATGAACATACTTCTAAACCCTCATTTTATGTTTCTTTTGCATTTATTTCAGTCATTTATGTGCCTTATTGGTGTGATTTGGGTCTTAAATAGGTGCTATGCATGTCCAGAGGGAGTTGTATAGGTGTTTCTCTGAGTTAGGGTCCATAAGTACAAGACCATATGCTGGGGCCCAATATCCAGACAAAACCAATAACCGGACCACCTACCTATGGCTCTATTACGTCGGATATTGGAGTGATTATTGTGTATATATATATATATATATATATATATATATATATATATATATGTATACACTGGTATATACAGTATAAATATGAATAATTGCCAAAACCAACAGTGGAATCACTAAAGCTAATAATTGTCATGACTGAACCATATACTGTCACGGGGTTTTTATAATATACAAGGTGTTATTTAAAATATATGTTTAAATATTAATTGATAATAATATTCAATAATATTGCAGAGCAGGGACAATGATTGTCTTGCTACATCAAGCAACGATTACTTTACGCTGGCTTGCGCACGATTCTCTAAGAACGAGAATTTATAAACTTTGTCAACTGTACACAGCAGAGACTAATTACTCACAAATGCTGAATTAGTGCTGTTAGCCTCTGGAGAAAGTTACTTCACCCCTGACAATAAATAATACTAATAATAATATCAGGTTCTTGCTGATGCTTAACTCCTAGGTGGCACAACGGATTTTAAGCTTAATACAACAAAACTGGCATAAGTACCAATTATGAATGCAAACGTTTATGCAAGCTAGGAGCTATAAGAGAAATAAGCTTAACTGCGGAGAAATGAAACAAGAGTTTACATTACATTAAGCTCAAGCAAAAGAACTGTTAAATTTATTGATTACAAAATAAATTTAACGTTACAATTCAAAATCAAATTAATGAGATCGCACTCACTCACTCACACACGAGCTAAATTCTTACGCCTAGGAAAAACACCTTAATTAAACTCTTAAAACTACGAAAATACAAAAAAGGAAATACTAGTCGATGAATGCTGCGTATCACCCAAAGCTGAACTAAGGATGGGAGTACTGAGAACTGTGAAGTGGAGTTTGGGTACTAGCTGGCCTCTCACACTGCTGGCACAGGACCTCTCTCCATCACAGCAACAACTGGACTGAGTAAGTCGTGGGAAAGAAAAGGGGAGTAGGCCGCATTTTTTAACGGTCGAGTGAGCGAAACGTGCCCAAAACAAATCGCTCAGCGGAAGCGCTAATGTCTCACACAAAGACGATAACGTGTGACACTGAAAAATTGATTTGACAAAGCTTCCGTCTGAATGAGCGGTTAACTGAACGATAAACAGTGAGTTTTCCACTAATAGTTCGTGGCTTCTCACAAAAGGGAAATGTCGCGAATTTGATTCGTGACATTACGCCCCTACAAAATTAAATTTTTTCCTTATGGGAAAAAATTTGTGTATATATATATATATATATATATATATATATATATATATATATATATATATGTGTACACATCCTAACTCAGTCACACAGGATTCACACTGTGGTGTGTGTGCTATCCTGCTACAGGAGAAAGTCGCAGTCGCCAGTGAGCGAAAAAACCTCGTATTTACGTTAATAGAAGCAAGCTTGAGGGAAAAACTCCGTGACGACGGTGAAAATCCTGTACTCAGGTCAAACTGAGCGAAAAGTCGCTACATTTACACTGACAACTAATTGTTGTGTAGCGTGGTGTATGTAATACACGGTGTAGGTGTGACAGTTGTAGTGTAACTGTACCTACGTGTAATATGACATAGTAAATAATAACATGGCGACAACGAAGGCAGAGGAGAAGAGGCAGCAGCGTGCGGCAGACGATCAGCTGGCCCGCACAGCAAAACTGCTTCACCCATTGCTGTACCTGCAAAACCAATTGAGGTGGAGCATCAAAAGTGTCAATGAGACAAAATTTTTTTATGTTACAATTACTCTCTCTGCCTAGCAGTCAGTGCTACGACGTACATTCGAGGTCGCCATTAATTATAGCACACGATTATGGTCGGCAAGTTGAGAATCCATGTGCAAACTCGGGTCTTCCATAGCCTCAAACTGCACACGGGTCCTCAACCTGTGCCTTAACCTACAGTACTTATATTAATATCGAGAAGCTGAGAATCCTTGTGCAAACTCGGGTCTTCCATAGCCTCGAGTCACCTCTGCGGAGTTCTCTCGATCTTCCCCCTTAACCTACAGTGCTTATATTACTATCGGGGAGCTGAGAATCCTTGTGCAAACTCGGGTCTTCCATAGCCTCGAATCGCCTCTGCGGAGTTCTCTCTCGATCTTCCCCCTTAACCTACAGTACTTATATTAGTATCGGGGAGCTGAGAATCCTTGTGCAAACGCGGGTCTTCCATAGCCTCGAGTCGCCTCTCAACTTCCCCCTTAACTTACGGTACATAATATGTATGTACAGGCCCTGGACATACTGTGTCCTGTGGGGCCAACAAGTGAGACGTCATGTCTACACTCACTGCACCACTATCCTGTCTCTCAACTGACTCAGAGGTTACAGGTGTGGTTACGAACAGCACAGGAAGGGCATGTCCCTGATTAGTGGTGTTACTTTGACACACACTGCAGGAACGGACAAAACTATCTATGTCTCGTCCCATCCCTGGCCAGAAAAAGTCAGCTCGGATACGGCCCTGGGTCTTCCTTTTGCCCATGTGACCTCCTGAGACTGAACAATGACCCCATTGTAACACTGCTAGGCGGTACTTGGCGGGAACGACAAACTGCAGTCGAACCTCGCCCTCGGGTGTTCGTGACTCACGGTAGAGCCTTCCTTGTTTACGAAGGAACTTGGCTCGACCTCCCCGTGAATACTTAATCACTCGACCCTTTTGTTTGTTCCGCACAGCAGCAAGTGTCGGGTCAGAATGTTGTTCTTGTACAAGTTGACTACACATCAGATCTTGTGGTGATTCAATGATCACTGGGGTGACACAGTCTGGAGCCTCAGCCATGGCTCGTGCTACCGCAGCAGCTGAAGTCTGAGTAGCGTCATCATCGGAGCAACTATCCTTGACGCCTTGAATATTGCCTACTATAAGGTCAAATAGAGGCTCTGGCATGACAACTGCAAGTGTCATACCAGTATAAAATGGAGATGCCACCTGGATACATGCCTCAGGGAACAATCTCACTGATCCATCAATAAGGTTTGCATGGATCTGTCGACCTCTATACTGCTCAGGCCGAACTAGACTCTGGTTTTGACAGAGCAACCTGAGGAACCATTATCTCTCAGGACCTTCACAGGAATGTCTCCCACAAACCCTTGCTGAACAAGGAAGGTACTGTCACCTGTGGTAGGGCCTGTGGAGGAAGCAGCTAGCCACTCATGAAGCTGCTGAATTGATGCGGCAAACATTGTGCCTTGAGAATTATAAGGAGATGGAACATTGGCCATCTGTGGAGGGGGGTTCACTGTCACTGTGGGACTAGTGAACTGTGGGGAAGTACCCACACTGGTAGGGAAGTGACCACCGTGCTGCTGCTGAGGAATGAAGGCTGCATTCGCTTCCTGCCTCTTTTGAGCTGGTGGTGAAAAAGTTTGTCCCGACGGTCAGTTGCGTGGCTGATACTGCTGCTGGTTAGGGTACTTGTTGTACCTCTTCCACTCAGGTTTCTGAGTGTTTTGCCCCTGGTCCTTCCACTGCGGTTTTGGACCTTGGCCATTATTCTGAGAATGGCCTTGTTGCTGAGGTTCAGTCTGATACAGCTTCCCAGACTTATCAGGTTTTCTGTTCCAGGTGTTTTGCTTACGAGTTTGATACCCGTATGCAGTAAAGAATGCGTCAGCCTTTTCTGCCATTTGGCTGGCATCTTTCACCTGGCAGATCTTAAGCTGTGCTATGAGCTCAGCAGGCCACGACCTCTCTAGTTGTGTACGTAGCTTAAGGTGAGTTATCCCCTCACGCGTGGAAGGAGTTTCATCTTTCTCCATCCACTCATTTAAGTAAGCAGTGAGACGATCAAGGAACTGAACAGCTGTCTCCTTGTCTTGGAGACGAGCTCGCATGAACTGACCTTTGGCGTCGTCTACTGTGAGACCATACGCCTTAATGAGTGCAGCTTTCATCATCTCATATGTGAGATTGTCTCCACGAATTCTGTGGAGAATATCGAGGGCAGGGCCCTCAAATAAACTAAGAAATTGGATCCACTTAGCTGCCTCATCCAGTTGATACATGTCTGCCATGTCCTCAAAACGAGCTATGTACGGCTCGATTCGTTCGCCTTCCTTGTATGAAGGAAGCTTGATGCGTGGGGTCGCCAGGACATGTGCAGGGAGAACGCTCATGGAGCTTGGACCAACTGCACCAGACGTGTCTGAAGCCAAGGAATCTCGCTTGAGCTTCAGCACTTCAAGTTCATGTTTTTCTCGTGCCCCTCGTTCGGCACGTTCATATTCACGTTGTTCCCGCTCGTATTCGCGCTGAATCTTACGCTCTTCACGGGCATCATTCTCGCGCTGCTGCTTCTGATTATGCCGTGAGAGTATATACTCTTTAATTTCGGTTGGGTCCGAAAGACCCATTTCTTTGGCTTCCTGTAAAAATACAGTAGTAGCCATGGCGCTAATTTATTAAGCAAACGAAATTGAGTACTGACTGCTTCGCAAACGAATGCTAATGACACAAGTAAAGAATACAGACACAAACTAGTGGTGACCAGTCTTATCTAGTTAACTGGAAAAGAATATATAAAAAATGTAGATGACTGGGAAGACTCAATAATAGACACAATGGGTACGGCGACTACCCAGGAGCGAATAAAATCGTCTGGCGTTACCAAGAATAAACTAGAGTTAAGTACTCTATGGATTAATAAAGCAAAAATTCACTTGCTAATTAACGGTAAACACCATTAAGCTTGTGCCTATAAACTTTAATGATAAATTCCTAAATATGAACGAGTGAGTACTATCTCGTGAATAGCTTTAGAGCTAGGAGTTAATATCCTGGAATGAGGTCGCCAATTGTCAAGGGGTTTTTATAATATACAAGGTGTTATTTAAAATATATGTTTAAATATTAATTGATAATAATATTCAATAATATTGCAGAGCAGGGACAATGATTGTCTTGCTACATCAAGCAACGATTACTTTACGCTGGCTTGCGCACGATTCTCTAAGAACGAGAATTTATAAACTTTCTCAACAGTACACAGCAGAGACTAATTACTCACAAATGCTGAATTAGTACTGTTAGCCTCTGGAGAAAGTTACTTCACCCCTGACAATAAATAATACTAATAATAATATCAGGTTCTTGCTGATGCTTAACTCCTAGGTGGCACAACGGATTTTAAGCTTAATACAACAAAACTGGCATAAGTACCAATTATGAATGCAAACGTTTATGCAAGCTAGGAGCTATAAGAGAAATAAGCTTAACTGCGGAGAAATGAAACAAGAGTTTACATTACATTAAGCTCAAGCAAAAGAACTGTTAAATTTATTGATTACAAAATAAATTTAACGTTACAATTCAAAATCAAATTAATGAGATCGCACTCACTCACTCACACACGAGCTAAATTCTTACGCCTAGGAAAAACACCTTAATTAAACTCTTAAAACTACGAAAATACAAAAAAGGAAATACTAGTCGATGAATGCTGCGCATCACCCAAAGCTGAACTAAGGATGGGAGTACTGAGAACTGTGAAGTGGAGTTTGGGTACTAGCTGACCTCTCACACTGCTGGCACAGGACCTCTCTCCGTCACAGCAACAACTGGACTGAGTAAGTCGTGGGAAAGAAAAGGGGAGTAGGCCGCATTTTTTAACGGTCGAGTGAGCGAAACGTGCCCAAAACAAATCGCTCAGCGGAAGCGCTAATGTCTCACACAAAGACGATAACGTATGACACTGAAAAATTGATTTGACAAAGCTTCCGTCTGAATGAGCGGTTAACTGAACGATATTCAGTGAGTTTTCCACTAATAGTTCGTGGCTTCTCACAAAAGGGAAATGTCGCGAATTTGATTCGTGACATATACGCACACATAATTTTTGAACAATGTAGCCTATGTAAAACATGTAAATATACCATAATTATTATTAGGACAGACCCGTATACATACAGTATAATCATTCAATGATGATGTATAACTTTTATGCAAAATTAGAGTGTATATATATATATATATATATATATATATATATATATATAAAATATATATACAGTAATCTCTCCACTATCCGACGTAATAGAGCCAAAGGCATGTCCGGAAAGTGGTCCTGTCCGGAGAGTGGGCACCAGCCTCCTGGACTTGTACTTATTGACCCTAACTCAGAAAAACACCCATACAACTCCCTTTGGACATGCATAGCACCTATTTAAGACCCAAATCACACCAATAAGGAACATAAAAGACTGAAATAAATGCAAAAGAACCATAAAATGAGTTTTTTGAGGTAGGTTTATACAATATTGAACATTCTGGGTACTCACAAGTCCCTGGCTCCTGGACTGGTAGTTATGGACCCTAACCTAGCCTAACTCAGAAAACACCTCCCTACTGCACATGCATAGCACCTAAGACACTACATATTCACACCAATAAAGGACATAAAAGAGTGAAATGAGGTGTTTGAGGTAAGTATAGTATGGAAAATACAGTACAGTATAGTATGAAACATTCTGCCTACTTACAGCAAGTCCATGGCCATCTCGATGAATAACCGCCTCCTCTCAGACTCTGACAGTAAGAAGGATTTCCTGAAGCAATTGCAGTACACTGTTCCTGAAGTCTTGCACTTAACTTAGTCATTCACACTCAGAAGTCCATTCTCTTCACACTGCACACTCTTATCTTACTTATGCTCTATTGTAACTTAATAAGTGTTGCACTCTGCTCTTTAAGTATTTTCATTCATAAAACCAATGACAAAACAAATCACAAGTTTATTTACGTTAAATTTAGTCCAAAAATTTTGTCTTTTCACTCAAATTTCTACTTTCTTTACAATACTGTATGCACTATTTTTCTTTCTCTGCACAACACTAAATTCCCGTGTGGTCTAGTGGAGAAGTTCTTGCCGTTATATCACTGTCAGAGTCTGAGAGTATCGCTGGCAGGTGACCTAGGGGTGCGTCGCTGGGTCGTGGTGATGCCGTACCCACTGCAGACGACTCGGAAGATAGATGCAAACTCATGTCAAGCGGTGACTCCACCGTGGCTGATGATGCTGGGCTGTGGCTCGGAGCATGAGGGCCTGTCTTGGGGAGGCAAGGGAGTGGAGCCAGGGCTGGGCACAGCGGGGGTCACGGGCCTCAAAAAGCTGTCAATCATTGATTCACGCAAGGAACGACGATTCTGACGATTTATGATGTCTACGTGAAAGCACACACTTCCTCCACAAGTCCCAAGGGCCCCATCTCCCTGTCGCAGTCCGAGTGTTCCAGGTAGTCCAGAACAAACTCTAGGTGTTCCCGGAGTGTGCTCAGCTTGGAAATGGCTGGAGTTGTGTCATGCTGAGAGGAGTTCACATCATCGTCGTTGTCCTCGTCGGAATCTTCAAGCTGGGTACTGACACCTGCAACTGAAGATGCGATCTTAATATCAGACAGGATCTGATACCCAGGATCGCCCTCGTCGTCATCATACCACTCACGCACTTCGTCCACACCAACATCGTCGCCGTGCGCACGTAGACGTGCATGGAAGTCATCCACGTTGAAACCCAGGAAATCGTACTCCACATCCATTCCGAGAAGCAGACGAGACCAACCATTTTCTAGAGTCTTGACAATGATTTCCTTCCATGCACTGGCCCAGTTGTAAATGGCAGACTTGATGTTGTAGCGGCGAAGGTTTTCCAAAGTCCGTTGGCCTCACGTGTCCCGTCCCTCCCTGCGCTCGTCCTCGTCCTCGAGAACAACCATCACCTCGTCCAGGAACTTCCTTCGGTATAGGCGCTTTGTTGCCACGATCACTCTTTGGTCCATTGGTTGGACGAGAGCAGTCGTATTAGGTGGCAGAAACATTCACCTAATCCGGCCATTCTCAGCCACCAAGTCCTTGTCGCACAGGTGGGTAGGTGCATTGTCGAGGAGAAGGAGGGCCTTTACCTGGTCGCGCAGGATTCCCAGTGTCTTCGTCTGGTAATGTATGACCTCCTAGACGAAGGGGCGGTGGAACCAGTCTTTGAAGATCTGGGCTGTAAACCATGCCTTCAAGGAATGGTACCAGACGACAGGAAGGACATCCATCACCCCACGAAGACACCGAGGCTGCTTTGCACGGCCAACAACAACGGGCTTAAGCCGGTGCATGCCGTTAGCATTGGCACAACACAAAGCAGATATCCGTTGCTTGGAGAGCTTGCGTCCAGGTACACACTTCTCCGTCTCCTTGGCTAGAGTGTTCGTAGGCAAAGAGCGATAGAATAAACCAGTTTCGTCAGTGTTGTAGACTCGACTGAGAGTGAGTCCCTCCCTGTCGATCAAGCCCTTCACCTTGTGCCAAAACTCCTCTACTCGATCCTCGTTAGCGTCCAAAACTTCGCCATGAGACTTACGAAGAGCCAACCCTCGGATGCCTTGAAATCTAGGGTGTTGTGAAGCCTTGCGAACTTCTCAGCAGCAGCCTTCGGCTCCGTACCACGTACCATCACAGCAGTAGCATGTTGCTGTCGATACCAAATCAACGTGGAGCGGTCGACTTCAGCAAACTTGGGAGTAAACATCATCTTCCTCTCCACGTTGTGTTTGCTTTTCGACGAGAAGTCAGCCATGTACTGCATGAGTTTGTCGCGGGATCTCTTGATATCAAACAAAGTAGATCGGGCCAGGTTGAATTCACGAAGGATGCGTGAGGTAGACCATCCCGCATCTACTTTCTCCAATATCTCCCGCTTCTTCTCCTGAGTCAGTACCACTCTCTTCCTCTTCTCAGGTGGCGGGGCCATCATCACACACATGAAGGAGAGCCATGAGAGCAGCAGGAGTGCCTGCAGCAGGTAAGGCACCACCACAAAACGAGCACTTGGGTAGCCATGACGACGAGCGTTCACTCACAACAAGAGACAGGTGGAAAGTGAGGAGGATGCAGGGGCGCTCTAGTGGACGTCGTAGGAATGACGCACCATAACAAAGCTGTCCCGCGCCGCGCACGCCAAGTTCAAATTACGAGCGGGATCCCCCCCCCCCCCGGACCATTTTGGGAATATTGGATCCCGGGACAGTTATGTCCAGTGAGTGGGGATGTCTGGAAAGTGGGCGTCCGGAAAGTAGAGGGATTACTGCTCATATAATATATATATATATGATATATCTATGTGTATATGATATATATATATATATATATATATATATATATATATATATATATATATATATATACATATATATATATATATATATATATATATATATATATATATATATATATATATACACATATATATATATATATATATATATATATATATATATATATATATATATATATATATATATATATATATGTATATATTTAGGAGAGAACCATATTCATATAATTATTCAATGTATGGTCAGCTGTTATGCATAAATAATGTAGAAATATGTGAATACTGACTCCTCATAGCAGGAGGTGTGCGTTTTTAAATGCTAGCTTTAAAAAAAGAAGAAAAAAAAAAACTCCGTCATCCCTTGCCAAATCCCTCCTCACCGAGCAACTTGCATCTTGTCTCCCATATCTAGTGGGAGACAAGATACAGCCGACATCTTGTCTCTGGACTCTGATGTGACTCTCCAGCGAAGATTTAGACTTTCCTGAGACAGTTGCGCAACGGTCAAGTGACATTGTCACGCGACTCAATAAAGTATCTTGGTGTGTACGTGACCCAGAGACAGTGTCTAGCGACTGTTGCGAGACAAATTTATATTTTTCTGAGACAGATGAGAGACAGTCCAGAGACCATGTTGTGCGACTTTGTATCTTGGTGTGTACAAGGCTTAATGAAGCTCCATAGCCCTTTTCCTAAGCAGCTTATTTTTGGATATGGATGGTTAATATCAATTTGTGAATTATTTAGGATGAGAATGGTGGTAATTGAATGATTTAAATGACACACAAGAGAACAGTAAGAAGTAATAACCAAAATATATTGCTTAAGAAGAAGTGTTAGGGAGCTTCCCTAATGGACAAGAATACAGGCCAATAAAAATATTCAAAACTCTTCAACTGTGGGTGGGGCATTGTGGGAAAAGAAGGTGTGCATGAGATCTTGGATGTATTTGCTGGTAGGTTGTGAGTGGCTATTTGCTGGCTACATGGCATTCTTCTGATAGGGAGAGAGTAGCATGTGAGATGTAATTTGTTTTCACTATCTTTTCTAGCCATTTTCTTTCATTTTTCCTTCATGTCATAATATATTACCAGTACTGAGTTTCATGGAAACCACCTTAACCCACTGTGTCCCGACTGATTTATCACCACTGATCGATTTTTTACCAATCCTGGCAGATTTTCGAAAAAGTTTCTTTTTTTCTTTGGCTAAAACCTCCGCTTTTTATGAGAAACATTGGAAAATGCCCCCCAAAGTGCTCACCTGAGCTTAGAAATGGTCTAAACAGGTGACTTTACACACCGGGGACCATGTTCTCTGGAGCCATGCTGCGAGTGTCACGTTTTCTGTGTAGCGGTAACTATTGCAAACCACTGAGAATAGGTAGATATTTGTTCGTTTGGTACGAATTTATATGTAGTACGAGAATATATTGGTTTTCACACAATAATCCAGGCAGTATAAATGTTGTTTCATTCACTGAACACATCAGCATACCGTACCTTCCTTGGTGACGTTACCTCATCATCATTAACCCCTTAACTGTGGGGCGTCACTTTCGTGACGTTGGGAGCAAGGGATCATACCGCGGGGCGTCGCTTTTGTGATTCGGTGTTATTTTGAATTCACCCGGGCTTCCAAGTGGGGGCTTGTATCATCTGTCAGTACTGCCAATGTCCAACACTAGTCAGCACTCCTAATCTCATCTGTACTCCCATCCATTGTTGACAATGTAGCCATTTCTCCCCGTTCTTGACTCCCCTCCCTACCCCCCCTCCATTACCCTATCCTCTCGCCTGCCCGACCGTGCTACGCTAAGTAAATCTTCCCTGGAATTTTTCACTGATTTCATCCATTGAAATAAACCCTATGCCCTATTCTTATACCAAATAATATATCATTCATTCATTCATTGCCAGACGCCATGTATCCCAAACGGGGTGGCCAAGGGCTTAGAGTTAATTGTTTTACAGGGAGGGGCACTAATCCTCCACCAACCCCACTTGACACGTAGGTAAGTGAGAGTGCCATACACCTGGAATTGGCTAATTATCACCTGACAACACCTCACGTGCACTCGTTCGCTAATTTTCTCTGTTTTTTTTCCCCTTGAAATATGCCATATAATCTATTTTCTTAATAAATATACATATAAGGAGGGAAGGGAGAAGCCTAAGTGATATTTACATTCACCTGGAACTACCTAATTTATAATGTATTGTCTAGATTTCCTGCCAATCATTTCAGTGAAATACATAGCTGTTTCAAGAGCTACGTTGGTAGTACAGAATATCCCCTAAGTAGGCCTTTACCCGGGCCGGCCCTCCCTTATCAGTTCTCTCTCATCTTCTGAAGAGGAGGTACGCGTCTGTTCCTCTTGCTGACTTCAGGGCCTTTTTCACCCCCATGCAAAGGGCCCTGTGACCTTTACCCCCTACTAAACCTCATGTGGAAAGAGGTAAAGGGCTGACAATTGATAAAAGAGTGACTACGATCTTTCTATTGAGTAAAACAGTGCAAGTGGAATTGTAAATAATGTGTAAATAATGTGTAAACAGCAAGTGAAAGTAATGAATGTAAATATACGTGAACAATGGAAAATAGTTTTATAAGTTACTTCAAGTGACAGTGCATAACACAGTGTAAATAAAATAGAAATGTAAATAACGTAAATAAAATAGAGAACGTAAATAGAAATGTAAATGAGTAGTATTATAAGAATACGAGTATGTACCCTAGGAGTAATGAAAGTGAAAGTTTCACTCTAGCATGTCTGAATACTATGAGTTATGAGAGTGAAGATGAAAGTGACATTCACTCTCAATGCTAGTATACAGGACGAGAAAGTGAATGCTACGTATTTTACTGAAAGAAATTGAATCCCTACAGTGACAATAAACTAATACTACTGAAGGAAACATATGGATAAAGACTGTAGATATATATAAGTGTTATATAGTAATAGAAATATAAAGTGTGAGGGGTTCTATGAATAATAAATGACAGAGTGCCAAGAGCGAACTATCGCAATTGTGGCAGTCAGACGCGCTCATAATTTTCATTGCTTTCACAGTGGTTTTTTTTTTGGAGTATGGATCCCAAACTACTTGAAAATCATAGAGTAGTGTTTATAGTGTTAATATCTGGCCGTGGTAATCATATTACGGGTTGTCGTGAAGTGTAAAGTGGAGACTTCGTTACCCAACTTCAGAGGTCTCCACAAGTCCTACGGTAACTGACGAAGGCTCCACAAACATTCCAGGAGAAAGCTGAAGGTATGTGCCATAAGCATATATAATTTTAATATTCTAGGACTAATAACTGATTTTTGGCAAATATTTTTTAAGAGTCTGTCGGAGCTCGAATAATCCCGTGGCACACGCAAAACATCGGTAAACATGCCCGCGGTGTAGGGGTTAATGCTCGTTTCTTCCTCTGGTGCCCTGTAATACAGTAATGTGCCGATATACGATACCCCTAGATGTGATACCTCGGCTTAGCGATGGGGGTACAAATTGCACCGGGCCCCGATACCGGATGGGCAAGCCCCAGTTTAACAATGGGCCCTCTGATGTTGCTCCGCAGATGACGGGCCAAAATTTTGAATAGCGCTTTTCCGCAGCCAGCTGAGCCCGCCCACCTCTCAGGATGTGCAGAAACGCTCGCGCAGGCCCCATACCCGTCACTCACCCCACGCTCACCCATATCACTCTTCTCGTACCGGTCATCTCAGAGTGAGGATCTCCTTTACGCTCGCCCACCACATATTGTATTGCACCACCAACATTACGCAAGTTGCTATCATAGTGCATCGTAACTGTGTACGAGCAGTGCCGTGAGTAGAGCAGTGATTCTGATCATGTGTGCGGTGCGATATTGTGTGAATTTTAGTGAATGTGATCTTATCCAGTAAGGGTGCTGCACGTGGTGGGGCTAGTGGAGGCCCTAATCGTGGTGGTAAGCATCCTGCTATGGTGGTACCAGTCTTAAATGGCGGTTTAGGTGGGGCACAAACCTCTGTACAGTGTTGCCACGTGTTCCATACCCGCTATGTGAACGGCTCTGATATATGTAATAGGCATCACAATAAGATAAACACATGAGAATATAATGGTAACGTATGTATTATAATATATGAAAGAACAGTAAACTTATTATGCGTAAAATATACGGCAATACAGAAACGTGGCATAAATATTTTACAGTGTTGCTTAAAAAGAAGGACAGTAATCACTCCAATATCCGACGTAATAGAGCCATAGGTAGGTCCGGTTATTGGTTTTGTCCGGATATTGGGCCCCAGCTTATGGACTTGTACTCATGGACCCTAACTCAGAGAAACACCTATACAACTCCCTCTGGACATGCATAGCACCTATTTAAGACCCAAATCACACCAATAAGGCACATAAATGACTGAAATAAATGCAAAAAAACATAAAATGAGGGTTTAGAAGTATGTTCATACATTAATAAACATTCTGGTACTTATGGACCCAAACCTAGCCTAACTCAGAAAAACACATTCCTTCTGCACATGCATAGCTACTAACACCCTATTCACACCAATAAAGGACATTAAAGAGTGAAATGAGGTAAGTATAGTAGGGAAAAAAGTACAGTATGAAACATTCTGGCTACTTACAGCAAGTCCCTGGCCACCTCGATGAATAACCGCCTCCTCTCGGACTCTGACAGTAAGAACGATTTCCTGAAGCACTTGCAGTACACTCTTCCTGAAGTCTTGCACTGAACTTAGTCAATAACACACAGAAGTCCGTTCTCTTCACAGTGTTCACTTTTGTCCAAATAATGCTCCATTGTAACTTAGTGTTGCTTTTTAACTTTTCCCAATTTTTTTTAATTTTCCAAAGCCAAAACAAACAAGTCTATTTATGTTAAATTTCTTTTCTATTGAGTCTTTTCTCTCACAACTTTAAATCCTTAACACAACACACCGTTTTTTTCACTGCACAACACTCAAAATTCCCGTGTGGTCTAGTGGAGAAGTTCTTGCTGTTTATTCACTGTCAGAGTCCGAGAGTATCACTGGCAGGCGACCTAGGGGTGCATCGCTGGGTCGTGGTGATGGCGTACCCACTGCAGAGGACTCTGAAGAAAGCCGCAAACTCACGTCGAGCGGTGACTCCATCGTGGCTGATGTGCTGGGCTGTGGCTCGGAGCATGAGGGCCTGTCTTGGGGAGGCAATGGAGTGGAGCCAGGGCTGGGCACAACGGGGGTCACGGGCCTGAAAAAACTGTCAATGGTTGATTGACGCAAGGAACGACGATTCTGACGATTGATGATGTGCTGCCTGAAAGCATGCACTTCCTCCACGAGTCCCAAGGGCCCCATCTCCCTGTCGCAGTCCGGGTGTTTCAGGTAGTCTAGGACGAACTCTAGATGTTCCCGGAGTGTGCTCAGCTTGGGGATGGCTGGAGTAGTGTCCTGCTGAGTGGAGTCCGCATCATCGTCGCCTTCGTCGTCGGAATCTTCAAGTTCGGTACTGACACCAGCAACCGAGGACGCGATCTCGATATCAGACAACGTCTGATACCCAGGATCGCCCTCGTCGTCGTCCAACCACTCATGAACATCGTCCACATCAACATCGTCGCCGTGCGTACGTAGCCGTGCGTGGAAGTCATCCACGTCAAACCCCAGAAAATCGTACTCCACATCCGTTCCGAGAAGCAGACAAGACCAACCATTTTCAAGAGTTTTCACAGGGACTTCCTTCCATGCACTAGCCCAGTTGTACAGCGCAGACTTAATGTTGTAGCGGCGAAGGTTTTCCAAAGTCCACTTGCTTCATGTGTCCCGTCCTTCCCTGCGCTCGTCCTTGTCCTTGAGAACAACCATCACCTCGTCCAGGAACTTCCGACGGTATAGGCGCTTTGTTGCCACAATCACTTCTTGGTCCATGGGTTGAATGAGAGCAGTCGTATTAGGTGGCAGAAACATGCATCTAATACGGCCATTCTCAGCAACCAAGCCCTTGTCGCACGGGTGGGCAGGTGCATTGTCGAGCAGAAGGAGAGCCTTTACCTGGTCGCGAAGGATTCCCAGTGTCTTCGTCTGGTAATGGATGACCTCCTTGACGAAGTGACGGTGAAACCAGTCTTTGAAAATCACAGCTGTGAACCATGCTTTCAAAGAATGGTACCAGACGACAGGAAGGACATCCATCACCCCACGAAGGCACCGAGGCTGCTTTGCACGGCCAACAACAACGGGCTTAAGCCGGTGCATGGCGTTAGCACTGGCACAACACAAAGCAGATATCCGTTCCTTGGAAAGCTTGCGTCCAGGTACACACTTCTTCGTCTCCTCGGCTAGAGTGTTCGTTGGCAGCGAGTGATAGAATAGGCCAGTTTCGTCAGCGTTGTAGACTTGACCGAGAGTTAGGCCCTCCCTGTCGATCAAGCCTTTCTCCTTGTGCCGAAACTCGTCAACTCCATCCTCGTTAGCGTCCAATGCTTCGCCATGTGCTTTACGGTTAGTAAGGCCATGTCGCGACTTGAACGCGGAGAGCCAACCCTCGGATGCCTTGAAGTCTAGGGCGTCGCGAAGCCTTGCGAACTTCTCAGCAGCAGCCTTCAGCTCCGTTTCACGTACCATCACACCAGCTGCACGTTACTGTCGATACCAAATCAACGTGGATCGGTCGATTTCTGCAAACTTGGGGGTAAACATAACCTTTCTTTCCGCGTTGCGTTTGCTTCTCGACGAAAAGTCAGCCATGTACTGCATGAGTTTGTTTCGGGAACATTTGATATCGAACAAAGTCGACCGGGCCAGGTTGTACTCGCGGAGAATGCGGGAAGAAGACCAACCCGCATCCAGTTTCTCCAATATCTGCCTCTTCTTTTCCAGAGTCAACACCACTTTCTTCCTTTTCTCAGGTGGCGGGGCCATCATCACATACACTAAGAGGAGGCCCGAGAGCAGCAGGAGGCCCTGCAGCAGGTAGGGCACCACCACAAAAGCGAACACGTGGGCAGCCATTGCGAAGAGCGTACGTCCAATCGCGATGAGAGACAGGCGGGAAGTGGGGAGGATGCAGCGGCGCTCTATCGGACGTCGGAGGAATGACGCACCAAAACAATGCTCTCCTGCGGCGCACGCGGCAAGTTCAAATTACGGACGGGAAAAAATCTTCTTCTTCTTCTTCTTCTTCTTCTTCTTTTTTTTTTTTTTTTTTTTTTTTTTTTTTTTTAAGGAATGTTGGATCCCAGGACGATTAGGTCCGGGTAGTGGGGATGTTCGGTAATTGGGCGTCCAGATATTAGAGTGATTACTGTATATATGTCACTGGCCGTTATGTAGTGTGTTATGATATTTTAATGTCGTGACACTTGTCCCCTGTTGGTTCAGGTGTGTATCTGATGTGGAGGTTGACTCAGTTGACCACCTCATCTCTGATCATGCTCTGATCACTTTTAGTTTTGATAAGTTTTGATATCCTGAAACCTCCTTCTTATAAAATGGTTATCAAATTCAGTAATTCCAGTCAGACCCCTACTTACGAAAAATCTGCAGATACAAAAAAAATTGTGTGTATGTGTGTGTGTGTGTGTGTGTGTGTGTGTGTGTGTGTGTGTGTGTGGTGGGTCAGTCATAGCAAGGAAGGATGGGGTCAGGTGAAGACACTGACAAGGAGGTGAGATGATAATTGCAGTTCAGGGAAGGGTAGGGGATAAGTGGAGAAGTGGAGACAATAATGGGATTTAATCTGGGTGAGTGGGGAGAGAGAGAGAGAGAGGGGATAGCACAGAAGTAGGTATAATGTAGAAAAGCACTGGAGTAGAGGGAAAGTATTAGTGTCCTCAGTAATTATGGGATTAGGGTTGGTTTGGTGAGGAGAGAGAGAGAGGAGAGCACAGAAGTAGGTATGGAGTAGAAAGGAGATGGGGTAGAGGGAAAGATCTTTGTGTCCACAGTAATGATGGGATTAGGGTTGGGTTGGAGAGAGAGAGAGAGAAAGAGAGAGAGAGAGAGAGCATAGTACAGAAGTAGGTATAATGTAGAAAGGCAATGGAGTAGAGGGAAAGTACTATAGCTGTGGCTCCCGACTCTGAGGTTGTTTTTATCGTGCCCTGGCAACTTATCATTCAAAAGTGTGTCTGATTTCGTGTATAACATGTCATGCATGTGATTCATGTATAATATGTTCATGTATAATAATTTATGTGTATAATATATTCATCATCATCATCATCATCCGGACCTCCTTTCCCACACAAGGGCAGGGTGAGGAGTAGCAGTGTCCAGACAGCCCAAATTTTCCCAGTTCAATGGGACACGCTTCCATTCACTCATCATTCAAACCCCCGGAATCCTGGCTGTATCGGATACGCCAAAAACATTCACCACATTCTGTAGCTTCACATAAATGTATCCGATTGAGTCAATCCAGACGCTGCCACGTTAAAAAGGGGTGCCAAAATCTCTGATCATGCACTTCTCCTCACAACATTCATCAAGCCAGCTCGATCTCTTATCAGTTCCCTAGCCTCACCAACTTCCAAACCTCTCTTCCTCACACACTCATCCACCATATCTCTCCACCTTCTCCTCGGCCTACCTTACCTCCTCCTTCCTTCAAATTCACTCAGATATACCTTTTTCACCACTCTGTTGTTATCTATTCTCTCCTTATGACCGTACCATCTCAGTACAATCTCTTCTGTTCTGGTGTCCACAGACTTCCTCACTCCACACCTTTCACAAATCACATTTTTTCGTATCCTATCCACCCTCTCTACTCCCCATACATTCCTCAGCAATCCCATCTCCTCTGCTCTTACTCTTGGCTTTTCATTTTCATGCCACACCATAGTCTCACATTCATATGTTACAGTTGGCACTAACACTCCCTCATGTAAGCCTCGTGCAATTACAACAACAAAGCCTCTGTTTCTTATCAAGGCCATCATTGCACAAGGTACTTTTTTCTTCCTTGTGTCACTCTACTTTCAACTTGTTTTGCACATTTTCCTCTCTTTTCTATCACTGTACCCAGGTGGTGGAACTCTCACAGATTCCAGTCTCTCTCCATTCACTGTAACATCACACTGGGAGTCACCATCTCAATAACCATCACTTTACTCTTTTCTACATTACTCTCAAGTCACAATGCTCACAGACGTCAGCAAAACTCTGTACTAGCCTACCAAGTTCTTGTCCGGTACTTGCAAGCAGTACTGCATCATCATCATACAACAAATCTGAGATATTCCACCCATCATCATTCATTACCAACTCCACCTCTTTCTCAATTACTTGTGTTTTTACTTCTCTCATCACCCCATCCATATATATATTTAACAACCATGGGGACATCACACAGCCTTGTCGCACGCCCACACTGATCGTGAATCATTCACTTGGATTCCCATTAACCCTTACACATGCTTCACTACCATCATAAAAACTCTTGACAGCACCTAGCAGCTTACCATCTTCACTGTACATGCGCAGAACTTTCCGCAGTTCCTCTCTGTTTGCTTTGTCGTATGCTTTTTCCAGATCCATGAATGCCGTAAACACCTTATGGTCCTTCTCACAGACCTTCTCTGCTATCTATCTCACTACAGATACTTGATCCACACATCCTCTGCCACTCCTGAAGCCACCCTGTTCATCACTCACCAGGACCTCAGCTATCTTTCCTACTTTCTCGATAATAATTCTTCCATATACCTTCCCTACCACAGCCAATAAACTCATGTCACAATAATTCATGCACTCACTTTGCTCACCTTTATTTTTGTACAGGGGTACAATCCCAGGCTTTTTCCACTCTGCAGGCACAGTTTCACTCTTCCATGCCTTCTTACATATCTCCGACAAGCACTTCATTCCACTCTTTCCACTACACTTCAGGATCTCTGCATACACCTCATCAACCCCAGCTGCTTTTTCATTTTTCAGCCACTTCACAGCATTCTTCACCTGTGCGAGTGACACGTCTCCTGGCACTGTATTCCTTCTCTGCACACCCCCAAAACCAATCATGTTTACAGCCGCTTTGCTCTCTCTATTCCCATTCATCAGGCTTTCAAAATATTCTTTCCATCTGGTCCTTACTTCACATGGGTTAATAATGTACCATCTGCATCCTTCACACCATCACATTTCTTTCCGCTTTCACTTCTACACATCCGCACCTCATTCCGGAATAACTTCCTATTTTCAGAATAGTTCGCATTCATTTTTCTTCCTAGATCATCATTTACCTCCTTCTTTTTCCTCTTCATTAGTCTCTTTACGTGCTTCTTGCTCTCAGTATACTCAGTTCTTATTTCAACTGAACCCCTATCCTGTAATCACTCTAGCCACTGCTTCCTCTTTTCCTCCATCGCTCTCTTAACCTCCTCATCCTACCATGTCGTACCTTTCTTCTTTGTTGTTACTCTTGCCACACCACATACCACTTTAGCATTACTAACTAAGCACTCCCTATATGCATTCTACAGGCTGTCCAGATCCATTTCATTCCAGTTCACTGATTCTAACTCCTCTACTTTGATCCTGTAATCATCTGCGATTTCTTTGATCCTCAGCTTCTCACCTTTCAGTCTTTCTCCCTGACTGCTCCTCTTTCTCTCCTGATCCACCTCACTCCTCTCTTGATCTTGCATACCACAATCATTTGATCTGACAGACCTCCACATCATCCTCTCACGTCCCTCGTATCAGCAACCATTCGCATCATCGACCTCTCTACGAGCACGTAATCAATCAGGCTTCTTTCAACACAATCCCCGTTTCCTCTATACCATGTATATTTATGTGCATCTTTGTGTTTGAAATATGTGTTACAAATGCACAACCTCCTCTCCTGACACATATCCTTAATCGATTCCCATTATCATTTTCTCCTGGTACTCCTTAACAGCCCATTTTGTCATCCTCAAGACCAGTGTCTACTCTTCCTTTCATATCCCCCGTTATCATCACCTTGTAGCTCCAGGGCATTTGTCCCACTTCATCCAGCTCTTCCCAAAATCTGTCTTTCTCTCTCTCACTCCTGTCCTTACACGGTGCATATGCTACACTCACTGCCACTTTCACCTGTTCAGACTTGAAGTTGACATACATACACCTTGAGCTGACACATTTGTAGTCTCTCCTTCCACTCTGCCACACCTCATTCATCAATAAAGCAACTCCTTCCTGGCATCTTCCTTGCCCATTCATTCCCGATCTTATGCATTTCACACCCTCCGAATCGCGCATAGTATTATGATTCGTGTATAATATGATACGAACTCGGATGCACTTTTAAATGGTAGGTTGCCAGGGTACGATAATGACAACCTCAGAGTCGTGCGCCACGAGTATAATGTCCTCAGCAATTATGGGATTAGGGTTCGTTTGGAGAGGAGAGAGAGAGAGAGAGAGAGAGAGGATAGCATAGAAGTAGGTATGGAGTATAAAGGAGATTGGGTAGAGGGAAAGATCTTCGTGTCCTTAGTAATTATGGGATTAGGGTTAGGTTGGGGAGAGAGAGAGAGAGTGAGAGATGTATATATGAAAAAAAACTTCTTACAAAAGACTGTTACTTATGAAAAAAACTACTTACAAAAGACCTTTAAATACCAGTTGTTTTTGTAAGTTAGGGACACCCTGTACAGGAACGTTGACTGCCATTCGAAATGTCTTGAAATTGATCACCATTAAAACTACATTGATTCTTCAAATCTTTCTTCTGATGATTTGGTTGATATGTATAACAATGAACTCAGGTCAGTTTTTTATCATTATTGTCTTGAGGTAGTGAAAACAATCATTGTACGGTATATGATAATTCTCCGTGGCATGGTCCAACCATTAATTCTTTGCATAGACAGCGTAGAAAGGCAGAACGTAGTTGCGTTTGCAGTGGACCGAATCGACTTGTTTGCATTATTTTTCTGTAAAATGAGAAGTTGTTTACACTATAAAAGCTCAAAAGGCAAGATATTATCAACACAAAGTTGATTCATGTTGTTGTGATAAAAAAGAACTGGCTGTAGTTGTGAACAGTTTGGTTGGTCGGAGTAAAGTAATTGTTACACTGTCCTATGTATCTGATGCCCAGTGGACTTCTAATTTTGCTTAATTTTTTTACAACTAAACTATCTCACATAAGTTATGATTTAGACATCTGTTTTCTAGTGAAGCATACTCAGTTGACTTCCAAACACAGTGCACAGTGAGTCATTTGCTTTCAACATTTTATCCATTGGATGTGAATAAAGTCAAATGTTCCATCAGAGAACTTAACAGAACATTTTGCCCACTTGATCTGTGTAACATGTCACAGCTGCATGATGTGCACGAGCGTGCAGCATATTTTTTCTGCAACATAATAAGTAGATGCTTCTTAGAAAGTAATCTTGTGCAGTCTGAGAAATGTGCTTTGCTTATGCCTCTACTAAAGAAACCTGACCTTGATGTCGAGAGCATGACAGATTATCGTCCTGTTTCTCACCTGTCTTCTAATATACTATAGCAGTAGCCTTTTGTGTGTGTGTGTGTTTTGGGCAGCCAAAACACATTCAAATCACACCAAAATTGGCACAGAAATTGCAAAAAAAACGCTGATGTAAAAAACTTGGTCCCATCACGATTGAAAAACTTTTACCGGTACTACTGTATATTTAATAAGCGATCACGTTTTGACCAAAAACCGCTGCTCCCAGAGCCCAGCATAGGATCTCCGTCGAATTTTTTGCCCAGAGGTAGAAAATAAACTGGGTTCCATTACCGAAGCTGCAAATAACACGATCAGTTGGTTAGCTGCAAAAAATCCAAGTGACAATGTTACACTAGAAGAGCACATAAATGCAAGAGCCCTCCGCAGGAGCAAGTGCGAGGGGCCCGAAGGGCTCACGGGCACTTGTTCTTATCTAAGATTATTGAGCAGGCCACACTTGGTCAACTCTTACCACTACTGGAACATAATGGAGTAGTTCCAGTTGTTCAGTCAACATACAGAAAATACCATTCAATTGAAACAGCATTAACATGAATTTATAATGACTTGGTGGCAAACACCTGTTGTTGGATGTCCTTTCTCCGTTCTGTTGGATCTGCCAGCAGCTTTTGACACAATATATCATAAATGATTGTTGGATGATCTGTACTGTAATTTTATGGCATTCGTGACAGTGCTTCTTTGCTCATTAGGTTGTAACTGTCAGACAGATCTCAGAGAGTAGCTGTTGATTCTGCTCCCCTTCTGTTTGGGGTCCCTCAAGGATCAGTTTCGGGTCCAATTCTGTTTACAGTCTATACCAGTATAGACTCTCATGACGTGTCCTGTCATTTTTATGCTGATAACTCTCAGCTCGGTATTAAGTCAGATATTAACGATACCAAGACTGAGCTTGAACCTCTAATGTCTGATATTAAGATTTAGATGGCAAGGCGGAAACTTAAGCTAAATGATGGTGAAACTGAGATCATCATCATCCGAGGAAATAGAAGGGGTGACGACACTGATAATACCATGACTTTGACCGTTGGTAGGCTTAGGTTGATCCAGTCAGTTCTGTTGAAAATCTGGGTTTTTATTTTAATTCAAAGTTAAAATACAAAGAACGAGGGTGTAACTTGCAGATTAGATATCTGTTCTGTGTGAGAAAATTCTTGAATAGATGTTGCCTATTAACACTGGTCCATGCAGTGGTCTTGTCTTGTGTTGATTATTGCCATTCACCCTGGATTGGTCATCCAAATAATATACAGTACTGTACCAACAAAAGTGCATTCTCTGGTGAACAGGGCATCAAGGCTTATCATTGGTCTTCCCCCAAGAACCTTGACTACCCCATTCCTAATTCAGCTGGCATTGGTTGCCAGTAAAGGCTAGAATTGAATTTAAGTTGTGTCCTATTACAATCAAAGTTCCTATGTTTGGTGAACCGAGGCACCTTTGCTGAATTGTTGAAATTCCCATTGACATGCCCAGGTATGATGTTATGTAGTGAAGATGATGCATCTTGACGGGCCTGGAGTCATTCACCAATCCGCTTTCTCTGATCGCTCTTTTGTGTATAGAGCCCATAGTTTATATAATAGGTTACTGTTGTCCATGAGATAACTCTCTTCTGTTGAATCTTTCAAAAAACAGCTAAAGTCATGCTCTTTTCAAAATGCTACGATCTGGAGAGAGGCACTGTGACAGATGATTGTAGGTTTTAATTATTGTCACTTGCATTTTTCTTTTACTGATGAAGTTTGTATTGTATATGAGAGATGTCACAGTTCTTGTAGCAGATTGTCAAAATAATGTACAGTATAGCTATGTGTGTCGAGCGCTAGTGAATTTCCAATGGAAGAATTGGCACTTCTGAGAAACAAAAGACCAGATTATTATAGTGATACTGTTGGGTGTCTGCCCTTTCCTCTCCTCCATCCTTCTTTCCTTCCATCCTCTTCTGTCTTACGTTCTTTCATTCTATCCTTGTCCTTCTGCCTACGGGTAACTTTACACTCCCTCTTCTGTCTTTCCTTCCTTCATTCTTTCCTCTTCCTTCTGCCTGTGGGTGACTCTGCACTGAGTGACAAGCCAAATGGTTTCCTGTACACCAGGAAACCATTTACTACACTGGGTGGTAACCATATAACCAAATTTTGGTGCCTGGTGGTTTAGTGGATAATTATTGCGCTCCAATCGGTTTGAGCCGATGAAGGTTTATATCCAAGGGATGGTTGGGGTTGATTACTCATGTAATGCCACTCAGGGATGAGTGAGGCTGGTCACTTTCATCTTAAATGTCGGGACCAACTGCCTAGCCCCGGGCTCCTACGCTCCTCATGGAGCAATGTAGGATTGGATAATAGATAGAATAGATAGATTATTATTATTATTATTATTATTATTATTAGATAGAAGTTGTGGAAGCAATGAAGAAAGTCAAATTGGGGAAAGCCCCAGGTATTATGGAGTGTGTGGTGAAATGATGAAGCATGGGGGAGAGATAGTAGTAAAATGGATGTGGAAGGTGTGCAAATTGGCCTGGGAGGAAGGTAGAGCCCCAGAGGATTGGAAGTCATGTATAATTATTTCCTTATACAAAGGAAAAGGGGAAAAAGAAGTGTGTGATAATCACAGGGGCATTTGTCTTCTTAGTGTAATAGGAAAAGTGTATGGTAGGATACTTATTAACAGTGTTAGGGAAATAACAGAGGAATTAGTTGGAGAAGAACAGGGAGGCTTTAGGAAGGGAAGAGGTTGTGTAGATCAGATATTCATTCTTAGATCTTTAGTGGAAAAGTTTCTAGAGAAGGGAAAGAAGTTGTATGCGGCTTTCATGGATTTGGAGAAAGAATTTGACAGGTTGGATAGACAAGGATTGTGGAAAGTATTAAGAATATATGGAGTACATGGGATGGAATAGTTGGTGAGTGAGGTGTATCTGCTGAGATAGATGAGAATGGCAGTGCGTTAGTGGACATTTGTGCTGGGAGGGGGTTGGTGATAGCCAATATCCTCTTCAGGCACAAAATGATCCAAAGGTATACATGGTGAGTGATGAGAAGGGTGAGTGGTGAGCTGAATGAAAGGAAGGCAATGGTTGATTATGTGTGTGTGGATGAAAGGATGCGAAAATGTGTAATGGATGCAAGAGCTTATAGAGGTTGGGGGAGTGGACCTTCTGACCACTACTTGGTGGTGGCCAGAATCAAGGTCCAATTAGGATGGAGAAATAGAAAAAGGGAAGGACGGGAAGAAGAGTATTTGTAAGGAAAGTGGAAAGGTTACAAGAGGATGAGAAAAAGGCAGAGTATAAGAGAGAAGTGAAGGAACAATTGGGCAAATATGAATTGGAGCAGATGGGGGACGTGGAAGGTGTGTGCAGGATATTTACAGAAGAAATATGTACAGCATGTAAGGGGAGCAAATGATGAGGTGAAAGAGAGAGAGAGATTGTCCAGGTGCTTGAGGATGCGAAAGTGGATGTATGTGGAATAACAAACAAAATGGAGAGGAGAAAGTGTGAGAGAATGGGAGTATGGATGGGGTATATGTGCAGGAGTAGGTGAGAATGAGAGGGCAAAGGAAGGAGTATGTATAGTTGTGAGTAAAAGATGGAAGAGGAGCATAAGACAGTATGGATCAGTTGGATCAAGGATTGTGTGGGTAAAGTTGAAAGTTGGAATACAAATGTGGGCGATTGTGTGTGTGTATGCGCCAACGCAAGATCGTGCTAGAAGAGTGAGAGAAGAGTTCTGGACAAATGTAGAAGTGTGCATGGAAAAGTTTGGAAGGAATGAGAGAGTGTTTTTGATTGGTGATATGAATGGTAAAGTTGGGAATGTGAAGGTGGATGGAATAGTTGGTGAGTGGGGTGTGCCTGCTGAGATAGATGAGAATGGGAGTGTGTTAGTGGACATTTGTGCTGGGAGGGGGTTGGTGATAGCCAATACCCTCTTCAGGCATAAAATGATCCACAGGTATACATGGCGAGTGATGAGAAGGGTGGGTGGTGAACTGAGTGAAAGGAAGGCAATGATTGATTATGTGTGTGTGGATGAAAGGATGCGAAGATGTATATTGCATGCAAGAGTTTATAGAGGTTGGGGGAGTGGACTTTCTGACCACTACTTGGAGGTGGCCAGAATTAAAGTTCAAGTAAGATGGAGGAATAGAAGAAGGGAAAGACGAGAGGAAGGAGTAGTTGCAAGGAAAGTGGAAAGGTTACAAGAGGATGAGAAAAAGGCAGAGTATAAGAGAGAAGTGGAGGAACGATTGGGCAAATATGAGTTGGAGCAGATGGGGGACGTGGAAGGTGTGTGTAGAATATTTACAGAAGAAATATGTGCAGCATGTGATGTGGTGTGTGGAAGGAAGAGAAGACGGAGGGGGGTGCAAGGAACAGCGTGGTGGACTGAAGAGGTGAAACGGGCTGTGGCACAAAAGAAGAAAGCATACAATGAATGGATGAGAAATAGGGGCATGGAAGAAGTTGAGAGGCGGAAGAGAGAGTTATATGTAGAAAGAAAGAGAGAGGTGAAAAGATTAGTAAGAGAGAGTAAGAAGAGAGTGGATGAGGAATTTTGAAGGAATTTGAGTGTAAAGTGGAGGGACTGTAAGAAAATGTTCTGGAAAGAGGTGAAAAGAGTAAGACAGGGTGGAAGTGAAGTTAGCAGGGGAGTGAAAGATAAAAATGGTAGATTACTAGTGGAGAAGGGAGAAAAAGTGAGCAGATGGAGAGAACACTTTAAGGAATTGTTGAACGTGGAGGATGGAAGTAATGCGAGTATAAGTGGCTGGGGAATGGCTGGGAGAAGGAGGGAGGTGAGAAGACAGGAAGAAATCAGTAGGATAGAAGTTGTGGAAGCAATGAAGAAAGTTAAATCAGGGAAATCCCCAGGAATTGATGGAGTGTGTGGTGAAATGCTGAAGCATGGGGGAGAGATAGTAGTAGAATGGATGTGGAAGATGTGCAGATTGGCCTGGGAGGAAGGTAGAGTCCCGGAGGATTGGAAGTCAGGTATAATTATTCCCTTGTACAAAGGAAAAGGGGAAAAAGAAGTGTGTGGTAATCATAGGGGCATTTGTCTTCTTAGTATAATAGGAAAAGTGTATGGTAGGATACTTATTGACAGAGATAGAGAAAGAACAGAGAAATTAGTTGGAGAAGAACAGGGAGGCTTTAGGAAGGGAGAGGTTGTGTAGATCAGATATTCATTCTCAGATCTTTAGTGGAAAAGTTTCTAGAGAAGGGAAAGAAGTTGTATGCGGCTTTCATGGATTTGGAGAAAGCATATGACAGGGTGGATAGACTAGGATTGTGGAAAGTGTTAAGAATATATGGAGTAGATGGGGAAGTTGTTGAATGCTGTGAAGAGTATGTACGATGGTGCGAAGGCTGCAGTGCGTGTGGATGGTGAACTAAGTGAATATTTCTCTTTGAAAGTTGGGTTGAAACAGGGATGTGTCATGTCTCCATGGTTGTTCAATCTGTACATGGATGGGGTAATAAAAGAGGTACAAGGTAGGGTAGTGGATGTTGGAGTGGCCCTGGTGAGAGAGGATAGTGTTTGGAAACTCCCTGTACTGTTGTTTGCAGATGATACTGTGTTGTTGAGTGAAGACGAAGGGGAGCTGCAAGGCTTGGTGGATGAGTTTGAGAGAGTGTGTAAGAAACGGAATCTAAAGGTGAATGTAGGGAAGAGTAAAGTGATGGTCTTTGAGAGAGGTGAAGTCAGTGAATGTACAGCGAGGTTGGATGGTGAGGAATTGGAACATGTGAGTACGTTTAAGTACTTGGGTAGTGTGATGAGTAAGGATGGAGGTTTGGAGGGTGAAGTGCTTGAAAGGGTACAGCAGGATAGAAAGGTTGCTGGTTCTTTGAAAGCAGTGATAAGAAACAGGGAAGTGAGCATGGAAGTGAAAAAGTTACTACATGACAGTATTGTGATACCAACTCTAACGTACGGAAGTGAAGCTTGGACGTTGTTGGAAGGACACAAGTCAAGAGTGAGAGCCGTGGAAATGAGTTATTTAAGAGGAGCCTGTGGAGTCACATGGAGAGACAGGCTGACGAATGAGGATATAAAGGAGCGTTGTGGTGTTGATGTGGATGTGATAGGAAGCGTTATGAGGAACACACTGAGGTGGTTTGGCCACGTGGAGAGGATGGAGGGTGAAAGACTGACGAAGAGAGTGTATGTGAGTGAGGTGGAGGGGGAAAGAGGGAGGGGGAGGCCGAGGATGAAATGGAGAGATGGAGTGGAGAGGTATATGAGAGAGGGGGGTGTGAGTTGGGAGCAGGGGAGTGAAATGGCGGGGGACAGGGCGACTTGGAGGCGATTTGTTTGTGGCCACCCCAAACGGGATTGAGGCGTCTGGCAATAGATAGATAGATAGATGTGATTTGGTTTGTGGGATGAAGAGAAGATGGAGGGGTGTGCAAGGAACAGCGTGATGGAATGAAGAGGTGAGACAGGCTGTGGCACAAAAGAAGAAAGCATATAATGAATGGATGAGAAATAGGGGCGTGGAAGAAGTTGAGAGGCAGAAGAGAGAGTTATATGTAGAAAGAAAGAGAAAGGTGAAAAGATTAGTAAGAGAGAGTAAGAAGAGAGTGGATGAGGAATTTGGAAGGAACTTGAGTGTAAGGTGGAGGGACTGTAAGAAAATGTTCTGGAAAGAGGTGAAAAGAGTAAGGCAGGGTGTAAGTGAAGTTAGCAGGGGAGTGAAAGATAAAAATGGTAGATTACCAATGGAGAAGGGAGAAAAAGTGAACAGATGGAGAGAACACTTTAAGAAATTGTTGAACATAGAGGATGGAAGTAATGCGAGTATAAGTGGGTGGGGAATGGCTGGGAGAAGGAGGGAGGTGAAAAGACAGGAAGAAATCAGTAGGATAGAAGTTGTGGAAAGCAATGAAGAAAGTTAAATTGGGGAAAGCCCCAGGAATTGATGGAGTTTGTGGTGAAATGCTGAAGCATGGGGGAGAGATAGTAGTAGAATGGATGTGGAAGATGTGCAGATTGGCCTGGGAGGAAGGTAGAGTCCTGGAGGATTGGAAGTCAGGTATAATTATTCCCTTGTTCAAAGGAAAATGGGAAAAAGAAATGTGTGATAATCATAGGGGCATCTGTCTTCTTAGTATAATAGGAAAAGTGTATGGTAGGATTGCTTATTGACAGAGTTAGAGAAAGAACAGAGGAATTAGTTGGAGAAGAACAGGGAGGCTTTAGGAAGGGAAGAGGTTGTTTAGATCAGATATTTATTCTTAGATCTTTAGTGGAAAAGTTTCTAGAGAAGGGAAAGAAGTTGTATGCAGCTTTCATGGATTTGGAGAAAGCATATGACAAGGTGGATAGACAAGGATTGTGGAAAGTATTAAGAATATATGGAGTAGATGGGAAGTTGTTGAATGCTGTGAAGAGTATGTATGATGGTGCTAAGGCTACAGTGCGTGTGGATGGTGAACTGAGTGAATTTTTCTCTTTGAAGGTAGGGTTGAAACAGGGATGTGTCATGTCTCCATGGTTGTTCAGTCTGTACATGGATGGGGTAATAAAAGAGGTACAGTTACCTCCACTTCTAACGAGTACAGCGGGTGGTGTGTTTGGTGAAATGTGACACCACTGGGTTTTTTTAAATCGTAGTAATAGTAAGTGAATGGGCAGACCCGGCAGAGCTTCCCCTCCACTACAGTATCTAGTACCCACAGAAACTATGTTTTATCTTGTCCTACTCTGTCTGCAAATAGAAGTGTTTGCCACGTATGTATAGTGGAAGGTAGAAAGAAAAATGGTGATGCCATTGGCTCCCATTGTTTCTCTGACAAGAGATTACTGTGAGGTGAGGTGGAAAGGAGGGGAGGGGAGAAGGGTGGTGGGAGCGTATGTATCGAAACTTTGTCGTGTTTCATTTAGAAAGATGAAGAGTGTGACTATACAGATGTTCTGAGGTTATTGCTTAATCTGTATGCAATAACGTGTATTGGATGAATGTTGGAGACTTAATGTTCGTCATACAGTGTGGTGAACAAATGTAGTTTAGCATAAATGTTAGAAGGTGTGATGTTCGGTGTCTCGAAACATGGTTCACCTGACTTTAGTGAGTATGCGACTCAAATGCTGTAACATTTTTGTGGCTGAACCAGGGTGGCCATAAAAATGATTCGTGATTATCCATGTGACACAACGGTCATGCCATGTTGTGCATCAACTAGTCTGTTTTATTGTGAGGAAAAACAATCATTATATTTGCAAACCATGGTATAAGTAGATATCCTGTTGCATAGGATTATAGCTACTTTGAGTGTTGGACAGCTATTGGCTTGTTGTGCAAAAATGTTATGCAGTCATGATACTGATGGATTATATGGAGGTAATGAGATACTTTATTTGGATAATGAATGCATATCTTGTATTATAATAACCGAAATAACGGTGTTACGGATGTCCAGACCATAAAATTATAACGTCGCTTTCTTCGAGGTGCTACTTGTTTAGTCTGGATAGTTGTGACAACATCCACAAACATTGATCATCGTATATTATATTCTCTTTAAAACATTCATATATTAGTTTTTATTCAAGATCTGACACATTCAGGCCCCCCTTAGCTCCAGACGCATTATATTATTTAATTGTGTGTCTACACACACACTGTTCATCCTGACGGACTAACATTCCTTTACCATTAATGTTTGTCGGCTGTCTGCCGTTATAAACCAAGGTTTTAGTACGTAGCCACGGCTATATCGGTGGCGTTGTACTGCTGGGAGAGTGTAAATTAGCGTATAGTCTACGTGTGTTTGTGCAGGGAGTCTGGTAATACACTTCACCGACTTATTCACACTCATGCCAGGATAGCAGACAAAGTCGCAGTTTTCGTGACTATACTGACTGACCATTGAAAACACTTTCACATCCCAGCATTCTGAATGAGATCCTGTTTTCAGCCAACAGAAACATTAAGTAATACAGTGAACAATGCAATTAAATATGTAGAGTGAGGAGTGTTTTATGCACCGTGTCATCATACTGGCTTATATAGTATAACACAGCCAAGAATAAGATGAACCTACAGTAAGAAAAGTTGAGTGTTGGTGGAGCGTCCAAGTAAATGTAAGCAACGTTGGTGCACCAGCACCTGGATGGTAAAACTCAACCACTTCGCTTTAGGCAAAATACTCCGGGTTCTGGAGCTACCCCACGTCATGCAGTAGATTTACGTAAGGTCATTGATGAGACTGCAGTCTCGTCGTAGTGGTGCAATATGATAGGGAATCAATATCAGGTTTCGTTACACATTATGCAAGGAAGGGCCGGAATTTTGTGTGTGTGTGTGTGTGTGTGTGTGTGTGTGTGTGTGTGTGTGTGTGTGTGTGTGTGTGTGTGTGTGTGTTCTTACCTACCTAATTGTTCTTACCTAATTGTATCTTTACGGGAATGAGTCAAGCTCATACTGTCCCGTGTCTTAAACCATATTTATCGTACATATCCTTAAATTTGTGAATTGTTTTGGTACACACTATTTCATTCGGTAGTGCATTCCACTGATGAATTGCTCTGTTTGGGAAACTGAATTTCCTCACGTCTTTATCACCTCTCTTCATATGCATTTTTTTGCAGTGTCCTCTTGCTGATGTTTCCTCATATGTTAAGTAATCATTTATGTCTGTTTTCTCCTTCCCTGATATGCATTTATATAGCATTATCATGTCACCTTTTTTCCTTCTCTCCTGTTGTGTTAGTAGATTCAGTTTATTTAGTCTTTCTTCGTAGCTTAGATCCCTTAAGCTTGGTATCCATCTTGTAGCTGCCCTTTGAACTTTTTCCATCTTGTCTATGTGTTTTTTGAGATGAGGACTCCAGACTACTGATGCATACTCCAGGGTTGTTCTGATGAATGATGTTATTATCCTTCTTAGCATGTCTTCATTTATGTATGTGAATGCTGTTCTCATATTTGCAAGCAACGTTGGGTCTGGTTAGTACTTGGATGGGTGACTGCCTGGGAACACCAGATGCTGTTGGCATCCCTACGTCAAGTGGGGTTGGTGGAGGATTAGTGCCCCTCCCTGTAAAACAATTATCTCTAAGCCCTTGGCCACCCCGTCTGGGATACATGGCGTCTGGCAATGGATGGATGGATGGATGGATGGTATAGATATTCCGCACCTTCTCATTGATGTGGTCAGCCTGAGATAGTCTGTTATTGATAATCACACCTAGGTCCTTCTCTCTTTCTGATGTGTGTAGGGTTTCATTTCCTAACGTATAATCCCAATCAGGTCTTCTTCCACTTTTACCAAACTTGATTACATGACACTTGTCCGCATTGAATTCCATTTGCCATGTATTACTCCATTCATGAAGTTTATTTAATTTTTCTTGTAGCTCTTTACAAGAGTCTGTGTTAGTAATTCTCCTTTGTATTTTTGCATCATCTGCAAACATATTTAGATAGCTTTCATTTTCATTGTTACTGTCTGTATCATTTATATACACTAAGAACATGATTGGTGCCAGCACTGAGCCCTGTGGTACTCCACTAGTCACTTCTTTCCATGATGAGTAGTTTCCCCTTAGTACCGTACTGTTCTCATTTCTTTTTTTATGAGAAAATCTTGCATCCAACAAAACAGTTTGTCTTGAATTCCTTCTTGATGGTACAGTTTCCATAAAAGTCTTTGGTGTGGTACTGTGTCAAATGCTTTCTTGAAATCTAAATAGATACTGTCCACCCATCCTTCGCTTTCCTGTATTGTGTTTGTTACTCTGTCATAGTAGCTCAACAGATTAGTAACACATGATTTTCCTTTTCTGAAACCAAACTGTCTTTCTGTTATCATATTGTGTTCTTCTAGATGATTTACCCAAGCTTTTCTTATAAGCTTTTCTAATACCTTGCTTACAACACTGGTTAGTGATAATGGTCAGTAGTTGAGTGGATTTTGTCTATTCCCTTTCTTGAATAAGGGGACAATATTTGCTTTCTTCCAAATATCAGGTAGTTTACCTTGACTCAAGGATTTCTTGAAAATTAAAAATAATGGTTTACTTAACTCCTTTGCACATTCTCGTAGCACCCAACATGAAATTTCATCAGGACCATTTGCTTTTCCTCTGTCTAATTTACTTAACTCTTCCTGTATTACTTTTTCTGATATTTGTATATCTGGTAGTATGTGTGGGCATGCATGTTCCACATAGTCCCTCTCAAAATTTTTTGCTTCTTTAAATACTGATTAGAAATTCTTCTTTAGTGCTTCTCAAATATCTTTCTCTTGTATATAAATGATTCCCTCGTCCGTAATGGATTGTATTATATCTTTTACTTTGGTTTTGCTTCTGATGTAGCTGTAAAATAGCTTCGGTTGATCACTACTTTTATTTATGATATCTCCTCAAACTGTTTTTGGGCTTCCCATAAGATTCTTTGCATTTTTTAGTATCTCCTCCACGGTGTTTACACTCTGGAAAGTTACCTTTAGAGATCTTGACTTGCTTTTCTCGTATTTCCCTAACCTCTTGTGTTCCTCTATGTCTTTACTACAGATTTCCTCTGCTACTTCTTTCAATAAGCTCATTACATTTGCCATCTAATTTTTGACTCTTGAGATCTTGTTTTTTACTTCTTCCTCTTCTATACCAGTGATTACTATAGATTTGTTGATATCTACTGAATCTCTGACTAACTTTGGATTGTTTTGGATTATTCTTTTCACTTCCTTTTTAATGCTTTTTTCCTCCACCCTTGTTTCTAAGTCTTTTTTTACTTTCACCATTTCAGCATACGTGGTTTCCACATCATTTTTGCAGCTTTGCACAGCTTCATTCACCTGTGTTATCTTGTCCTCAATATCACTGCTCTGGTCTATCAGACTGCTTACTTGCCTAATTGTCTCTGCATCATTTTTGAACTCTTCCATAATACTCTCGTGGTTGACTACTGTACTTGCCATTTCACTCATTTTCCTCCTAAGTGTACTCACTTCCACTGTTAATTCACATATGATTGTGTCTCTCTTGTTGACCTCCCTTCCTAGTTTTTCTATTTCTTCCTTTTGCAAGTGCATCTGCTTCTTTATTTCATCAATCTCTTTCTGGAAAGCCATCTCCAGTCTGTGTACACGGTCTACCAGTTTATTGTGAGTCTCCATTTCAACCAGTTCGTGGTAGAAATCATCATCCTGCTTTCTACCTTTATCCCTTTTCTTTTCCAAATTTGTTTTACTAAAGTATGTGGCCATTTTGCAATACTAAAAGCACAGAGTACTTACATTCCCTGTTGCAGTTGTAGTCTAAACAAACAATCAGCTGATTGAGCGCATTCTTTCGCTACTCGGTTCTCTTTTATGTTTGAACAAGTCTTGTTTAAACTTTTTTTTTTAATAATAAAAAACCATTTAGTCTAACCTAGTAC